>NC_133109.1:23705697-23938513 GCF_022965805.1 Primulina eburnea | reverse complement strand
CCCTTTTTAATTCTCTTAAAATGTAATTAAGAGCCCATTAGTGTTAAGTAGGTTATTTAAATACACCCTAAACCAATGCTAAACCTACTTTTCGCCAAGTGGCCGCCCCTCCCCTCTCTTTCAGCAGTACTCCCACGTGATTTCAGCAGCAAATTGCTGTAAGTTCGGACCTTCCATTTTTCTTTCAAGCATGTCTTCTCCCCCTCATCTGGTGCTTCACTGACGCGCGTTTCTTCGAATTTTTGAGCATCAATACATCAAGGCACGCCATGTATCTTTATTATGTCATTATTCACGCTATATATTTTCTGTCATGTGGGATGTATTCGAAATTTCTTATTCCTTTATTGATTGTGGCGTTTTTGGCTTTGAAAGTGCATAAAAACGATTTTTCCTTGTGCATAACTCACATGTTTGTTACCATGGTGCAAGGGCTGCCGAGCAAGGTTCCTAAGGGGCTGAATATTTCGAGAAGTATGATGTCTCTAGGCTGGAGTCGAGACTTGTTGGTGTATGTTGTAGGCTGTGAGTTGTTTGTCCATGAGTGGTTTGATTTTGTGGAGATCGCGTGCAAATGGCTGAGCCATCGGTGCAAGGACTGATCCAAGCCATGGACCAGACCCTGGTGAGTCTAAGACAAGGCATAGAAAGGTTCCCCAAAAATTACGTATATTCATGTTTTTTTATAAGTAATGAAAATGATGATGCTTCTGAAGGATGGGAGTTGGTTGTGACTGACGATATACGTATACAATGATGATGAGGCCTAGGCACAGTGGATGGGTAATATTGTCGCTGAAGTGTGACAGCCGTCGGGTACCATCGTTATACGTAGATGAATCCATCAAATAAATCTGATACGATAGAGGGACACGAAAACCACAACTAATGAACCGAATTCAATTAAAGTAAATGTATAAATATATGATAATATGATGAGTTGTTTTGACACATATGCTTTTACAATATTTTTACATTTACACTTCAAAATATCATGAAATGTATGTACAATACTTTTCATTGTTGCATGTTATGTATATGTATTTGCTATTAATGTTACATGTATGTTGAATCTTTAGACTCATTAGGTGTGAATGATGCAGGTGAGCATATTGATGAGGAGACTGGAGGTTCCGAGGACTGAATAGGAGGAGTTGGTTGTGCACACGTAAACCCGAGGACTTTGCATTTTCCGCAAATATATTATTTTATGGGAAAACGTTTAAGCAACTTTTTAAATGGTTGACGATGTTATTTTGTTGAGGGTTTTGACAGATTTTATTATGCTTATTGTTGTATTCTCTAAATAGAAAATGTTTAAGTGGGTTGTTTTTTTCATAATTTTAACTGCAGTTATTTTATTCGACAGATGGATGATTTTATAGAATACATGTTCAATTTTTTTGGAATTTGTAAGCATGGTTTCGGCCATTGCATTTTAAAAAGATGTTTCAATAGAATTTTAAAATGAGCAGACGTTTCAGCTGGCATCAGAGCAAGGGTCCTATGTAAGGTTATGCCACTGCCAGCTTCAACAGCTCATTCTTCAACCCTCAAGTCTGTAATTTTTACGGTTTTAAATGTTTTTACTGCTATCACCTCCATGTTTACATGATATACGTTTTATAGTACATATTTATCTTTTGTTATGTTTTGAGATTAGTTGCTTTAAAATTTTTATGTGTGTTACGACAGGAAAATGAAGAATTATATGATTTTCATGCATGCTGGATTTGTGGTGGAATTGAACATCATTAAGAATTTGAATATTGGCGTTCCCAGGTGATGTTCCAATATCTTCTTATCATTTCTCCCACCCATTCAAGGAAAAAAAGACGAGGAACTCTGAACTGAATTAAATAACTGTTCCGAGGAACCTTTTCTTCTACCATACATAGATTGGTCGTAGATAAACGAAGGCGCCCTTGGGGTGATCTTGTAGTTCCTACGGGGTGGAGATGATGGGGTCGGTCCATGGATTTTTCTTTTCTTTTGCCGCATTTCGCTCAAAGGGTTGAAGGGAGATAGTGCATCAAGCTGTTCGCGAGGGCCAAATTGATCCTCTTCCCCAGGGATCTCAGATGAGGGACCTGGGAGAGCCCAAATCATGAATGGAGTGACTCCGATGATGATCGGGGTTTCGAATCTGAACAAGACAAGATGTTGATGTTTATGATGACCGCCTGCAGTACATCGCAGGAGGACAGAGTCATATATATTGAATACACCGAGATTCAATGGATCTTGATCTTATCGAGTTAGTTCTGCCCCCAGCGGGGAAGACCGTTCTGCGAAGCGCCGCAGGCGCGAAGCGTGGTAGGCCAGCGCCGGGGGAGCATAGCATAGGGAGGAAAAGGAGACCGGACGGTGGAACAGGGGAGGCTGGGTCATTTGACGGGAACCCGTACTACTTGACTTGCCAAGAAGTTCTTCTCTTACAATATTTCGAATTAGTGATTCGTGATAACATACTTTATATTCGTAAACGAAATTCCTTTCTTTTGTTGGAAAGACAAGATACCCGAAATGAAAGATGAAATATTTGGTCCAGCGATCGATGACATTTCAGAAGTCACCTCTTTTATTTTAATAGTTTCTGCGATTCCATCGATTATACCTATTTACACAAATCCCTCGACGATTCCCGCTCGTTAATACATAAAGTCCGATAAGCATATCTAATGGATAAATAACACATAAATCGAGGGCTATTTGGATGGCAGTTCAAGATCAGCCTCATGAAACCAACTATTCCCTGTGGGAGGTTCTAACACGTGGAAACGCTCTTTAATGGAACTTTATTTGCTCTAACCAGCTGAACTACCTGGACTTTAAGTCCCTTTCTCTAAGCCATGTGTTGGTTGAAATTCCTACCTCTCTATCTATCTCTGAGATGTTTGGATTTTTCAAAACTCCATGGACATGCAGAAGAGAAATGATATCCCCACTCGGACCAAGAACTTTAATTGTGAAAAGATTGGAAGATCTAGCCAAAGAATGTGATAGCCCTGTAGATTCGTTCCCATGATTCGATCCTTCCTAGTAAAACAAACTCGCCCAATAGAGATTTCAACTACATTGAGCCTGGGGGAGAGTTTCTAGTTTCCCGAAAGGTCGATTACAACCACCTAGTCTGAATCCTATATGCTCTAGGAAAAAACCTGAAACTCCTAGTGAGGCTGACTCTTGGCTACTTACTTCAAATTAGTGGAAAGATGTGAAGAACGCAAACAAAGATGGAGCTCGGGTATTGATATATTCCATCAAGAGAAAGGAGGCAAACTGGTAAGAAGGCCGACCACATAGGGGGAGCTAACCGAAAAACTCAGCTTTTTGGCATAGCGGATTTCCTTGCTAAACTAATTCAACGACCGATCCCCGGAGGGATCGCCCCCTATGGTCTTTCTTGTTGAGTTAAGCTCTCCATTTTGGATATCACGCATTTCAGATGTAGGTTATTGGATTTTATCTGCTTACGACTACCATTACACTATCTTATTCTTTTGATCTCGGCGCTGGATACATCATATATATCTGGGCATAGGGGATTTATGGACTTGGTCTGCTAGGCATATTGATTCACCGTTGGTTAATAAGATACTATGTATTTGGGATGAGTTGCTCCTTTTTTCAGGTTCCTCAGATTATGGTCCTAAACCAGGAACTACTACTTCTTTATATACTTTAGCAGAAAACTAAACGGATTCCACTTGAGCAATTGCAGCTATCGACTCAACCACCAACAGCGCCTTTACGCGGTCATTGAACTCATACTAATGCTAGGACTTGTCGCAAGCAAATTCGGAAATGAAAGAAGTTGATAAGGCGCAAGCGCCGAGGGATAAAAACCTGGAATCGAAGCTCTCAAACCTGGAGGGAAGGGCAACATTGCCTTTGAGAGCCTTTCCGCTGGTTCCCTTCGTCGGCGTCATTGAACCTCGTTAGCATTTCGAAAAGAATTGGAGGCTTCAAGAAAGAATGTTCGAAGGAATTGATGATTCGTGTATAGTCTCCGATCTTCGCCTAGTCCGGAATAGGGGGTTGGTGGTCCTTATTCCCTACTGATGGTAGGAGGTCGAAAATGATTTGACTATATTAATTTTTGGGTTAGTACTATTGATGTTCTACTTATGGGTCATAAGTTAATCTTGAAAATTATGAATTATTTTGGGGCATGTAGGTTTTCTAAGAAAATGTTGATGGTTCGTGGTTCCTAGTTGGGTTAATTTTTGAGGATTTTATATAAGCAATAATGTTTCGAATACTATGACAATCTTTAGAAGTATAAAATGTATAACTTTGGATTTTAAGTATTGATGTAAATTTAAGATTTGTTTATTGGATTTTATATAAGCAATAATGTTTCGAATACTATGACAATCTTTAGAAGTATAAAATGTATAACTTGGGATTTTAAGTATTTATGGAAATTTAAGATTTGTTTACGTAAATTGAGTTTGAGATTAATAAGCTTAAAATTATTTAACTTCATGTTACAAGAAACCTATAAAATGGAATTAGGAATGCCAAGAACTTATGGGTAATAGTGGATTTTTTGGTAATTAAGGACCAAGTGGATAATTTTCGAGGAAATTAGAAATTTATTTTGCAATTTTTAAGGAAATTGGAGACTAGTTCAGAAAAAAGTGAGAATTGAATAGTTTAAAGTGATATGAAGTTTTGTTGATTTAATCTTGAAGGGATAATTCGAACCTTGAAATATCTGGATTATAATGTTGTAAGGAATGGTAAAGGACATTGTAGGATGAATCAATCTTGGGTTTAAAAATTTAAGCGTTAATGAAATAATGTTGTGGCAAATTAAGAATTTAGAGTAATAACAATTTAAGGTAAAGTTGACAATTGGTTAAGTTATAGGAATAGACATTAAGTAGACATATTTTTGGGAACTTAAGTTTGATATATCATAAGTTTTAGTCATGATCTTAATAGTTAAGATTGTACATTTGTTAGAGTTTTATTTTTCTAGAAAATTGAGTATGATTGATGCTTAGGTTACTCAATAGACACATGTAAGAAGTGAGTTAGACACAATGTCTTAAGGAATTTTTGAAAGTCATCAAGAAACTTGAGAATAAGTGAATATGTGTGTTGGAATTAGTTTATCTAAGATTACTTGGGTTGTGTAAGTTTGAATTTCAAGTTTATGAAATAGGTGTTTATATGGAAAATTTTGGGTGAAATAAAAACAAAAGGAATTAATTGTGTTCATCATACGTTACCAAGGGACGAATATTAAGATTTTTTTATCGAGTAAGAAATATAAAATCTTGATATGGGGATTCTAGAACTTTATGGGTTATAAGTAAAGTTGATTTACTATAGTTAGTCTAAAGCTACCAAATGATAACTTATTAAGTTTTATACGCTAGAACTAATTAAACATTGAGGATACATAAGAACGTGACATTTGTTTCAATGAGGAAAGTCCAGAGTTTTAGGTCTCAAATATATTGTAATTGGGAAAAGAATAATTTAAGTATTTAATTAATACTAGAAGGGTTTTATTATCAAGGTCGAAGATCGATATTGTATATTTTGGGTTTTATGGACTAACACTACTCGAATTTAAGATTTGCGACAATTTGATATTTGGGATGTACTTGTAATTAGTTAAGTTATGTTAATTTGGTGTTATAAGATTAATATTCAATTCAAGGGTCTTAGCTTAATATTATTATGGGGTTGAGATAAGCTTTAAAGTTTAAGTGTATTATCGAGAATAGAAGTCGATCAGTAAATTTTGGTGCTAAGGTTTTTTAAGTCCAACTGCATAAATGCTGATGTAATAGGTCGATGAATATTATGGGTATTGCATAAGTAAAAGTAAAGTACGATAAGTTTGGACATCCATTTCTAGTATGAGGAATTGCGAGAAAAGTCGAAATTCGAGGTCATAGTAGAATAGAACTAAGTCACCCAAAGTCGTTTTAAGTTGCGATTCGCAATCGAGGATTTTTTGTTAGGCAATTTAATTAAGATTGAGGAGACATAAGGACAACTTAGCACTTATTTTATTAGAGTAGCATAGCAGAAGCGTGGATTGTAACGTCCCGAAAATTTGAAGGTCTATGTGAACCACATGCATGCAAGTTATCAAATTTCTCATGTATTTTATTTGTTGGATACTTATTTTGGAGTTTGACAAACCGAGCTTGAAAAGGATGAACAACTGATCAAAAAACTAAGTGTAACTGAACTAAAACAAATCGTAAACTGACAGTTGTCCGAACTAAAGATTAGTGCGTATTTAAGGTAACTGAGTCAAGCTAACCGAATTGCGTAGTCAACTGGATGATCAGTTAAACTACAATCAGTTGAGAGCAATCAGTTAATCCTATCGGCTTCGTCAACTGATAAATTAGTTAGTGTTGGAAATTTTCAAGTTCGCAATCTTGATTTTGATGGTAACAAAATTTGTTAATTGTGTTACTAATGATCTACCTTAGTTGTGCAGCATCTAGGATCACCTACGAGTTGTTTACATCGCAAAAATGAAGACCCAACTGATCGCTCAAAATGAATCAGTTCAACTGGCTACATCATTTGAGCAGTACAGCTGATTGACCAGTTGATAGGTATTTCAGCAGGAAAACCTCAGAAGCCTGGCCAGCCGAAAGAGTGTTCAACTGATGAAGAAACTCAGCTGATCAGTCCAACTGAACGAGTGTGAAATCAGTTCAACTGACGAGTCAACTTGTGGGGACCCGGGTGGTAACTTTTCTTCTTAATCATTCTTTGGGACTAATTGGATCCATGGTGCATGCTACTTGATAAAAAAAATTATATAATATCCAAGCATTGCTAATTAAAAGTATTTATAAGCATACAATAAATTAAACTTCTTTATTATACAAGATCAAAGGTAAAATCTACAACACATGATTCACGTACAAATTTATTCCAAATATAAGTCACATAACTAGTGTTTATTGTTATTTACTACAAGTCTAGGAATAAACCAACACTGTCTTATCTAAGCCCTGATCACCACGCTAATCATCACTCGTTCAAGCTCTTCTCGATGTTGGCCCTGTCTCACCTGTTGCCATTCACACATACAAACACGACAACAGCCGAAAACTCCGGTGAAAATAAATCCCAGTATAAAACATGTATACATGCAATGCATAAGAGCATATACAAACATAAATCATGTATCAAGAATATGAATCATGACTTTATGACACATTAGTGAATACAGATAAAACTCTTGACTCGACTCACATCTAAGTCTAGGGATCCCAGTGTGAAAATAAGACGTAACAAATCTCCCACCCACTCTCACAATCGGGGTGGCAGTACGTCTTATTCCTAGACTTCGGTCCTTTCTGTATCGAACATCTACAATAGGAATCGATCTTCTCCTATGCAATTCGATACCACCGAACATCTAGTAACTTGGTCGTTCTGCCAATGACTCATCTATCTTAAGTGCATTTATATAATTCAATATACAAAATATAAACATTTCAAAGCATAAACAATCTAGTATGTGGTTTAGGGAAACTCCTGTCAAATCTGACTCGAATCGTATCTCCCGGTTCAACATTGATTTATACCTTTCTTTGTTTGGTGTTTGGTTGGATGAAATCAATCTCAATCTTCGAAACCTTCAATATCAATCTGAAATAACATGTTTGATACGCACTATATCAACGTCCAACTCCACGTAAGAATATCAACATGAAATCTCGATACATTTTGACGGCATAACAGCGTAATCTTGATATACCGGCAATATAACCAAAATACGGCCCATTTCAACAACTCATAATCAATCAACACATCATGTCAATACCAAATCTATATATTCTACATCACATATATATATATATATATATTGCATGGCAAGAACAAGTGGCTCACCACTTGGGCAACACGTCTCGCGCATATGCACGACCTCATCCGGCGCATATGCGCGAGACCTACTGGTCTCGGCCCTCAACTCCTTGGCAGCTCGCGCATATGCGAGCACTACTTCGGCGCATATGCGCGAGGTTCTCTGGACTTAACGTTTCTTAACACACCTTCTCGTGCATATGCGCGCCTTGTCTCGCGCATATGCGCGAGGGGTACTGTCCTCGCACATACAATGTCACAAGCAATCTCATTTCGTGTCTCGGTTAGCCCCTTCATAATCATCAAGGCACGCATATGCGCGAGGGGTACTGTCCTCGCACATACGTCACAAGAAATCTCATTTTGTGTCTCGGTTAGCCCCTTCATAATCATTTCAAATCATAAATTAATAATCGTAGCTTAACAGATAAAAATCCCGGGCATTACATTTCTCCCCACCTAAGATACGATTTCGTCCCGAAATCACAGGCAATCAAATTTTATCATTAAGAAGGTATAACAGAAGAAACTACACAGAAAAATCACATCAATGAAATAACTCTGGAAATCTCTGTTTCCCAGGTAGCTTCCTCAGTGCCATGACGACTCCACTGAACTTTCACAAGCGGAATAGTCTTTGTTCTGAGCTGTTTTTTTTTATGATCAATAATCTGAATCGGTTTTTCAATATAACTCAGAGTGTTATCGAGTTCTGCCTCATCTGGATGAATAATATGCGAATCATCAGGGAGATATTTCCGCAACATTGATACATGAAAAACATCGTGTATTCCGGATAGAGAAGGCGGAATAGCGAGTCGATTGGCACGACCACCTATCTTTTCTAGAATCTCGTACGGACCTATATAACGAGGATACAACTTTCCTCGCTTGCCAAATCTAACGGTGCATCTAAACGGAGAAATCTTCAAGAATACTCTATCGCCCTGTTCAAATTATAACGGTCTACGTCGAATATTCGCATACTTAGCTTGTCGATCTTGAGCCATCTTTATTTTCTGCTGAATCAGCTTTACTTTTTCCGTCATATCTCGAATCATATTAGGCCCAATATCAGGTACCTCGGAGATATCATCCCAATACAAAGGAGATCTGCACTTCTTGCCATACAACGCTTCAAATGGTGCCATCTCGATGCTCTTCTGATAACTATTGTTGTACGAGAATTCGTAAAGAGGTAATGAATCTTGCCAACTATTGCCAAAATCTAGCACTACAGCTCTAAGCATATCCTTCAGTGTCTGTATTGTCCGCTCTGACTGTGCGTCGGTCTGTGGATGGTATGCGGTACTCAAATGTAACTTCGTACCTAGAGCCTGCTGTAAACTCTGCCAAAAGTGCGAAGTAAATCGTGAATCACGATCTGATACGATATACTTTGGCACACCATGTAATGTGACCACCGGACATATATCTCTGCCATCTGATCATATCTGTATGTCATCCTGTACGGAATAAAGCATGCTGATTTGGTCAATCTGTCAATCACGACCCAAATTGCATCACAGCTTCGGAAAGAACGTGGTAGTTTCGTAACCAAATCCATGGAATGTGATCCCATTTCCATTTGGGAATGGATAAACTCTGCAGTAAACCCTCGGGTTTTTTCCTTTCGGCTTTCACCTGTTGAAAATTCAAACATCTAGACACAAACTCTGCAATGTCTGACTTCATCTGTTTCCACCAAAACTGTTTCTCCAGATCATTGTAAATCTTTCTGCCACAAGGATGAATACTAAACCGACTACAATGTGCTTCTGTTAATGATAAGTGCATTTTATGCAATTAAATTATCTTTATAATTCATACAGATTGTTAGTTTTTTTGGGCAGAATTATGCGTTTCGTGTTGTTTTTGGTGTGAGTGCAGGAACCTAGGTGCGGCCACGACACGTGCGTGAAAACGAGCTAAAATGGCGCCTAGGAGAAAAAGTGTGAGCAATGCCCCGAAGGGTGGAAAACAGTAAGCCCCGCGCATATGCGCGACTTATTCCCACGCACATGCGCGCAACTGGCAGAAATAACGACGCACATGCGCCCCCAAAGCCGCGCACATGCGCGACCCATACAGATAGTTCAGCGCATATGCGCCACTCAAGCCGCGCATATGCGCGAGTTTGTGCCACGCATATGCGCGCGGCGCGAGCTTTCAGAAATAAATAGGTTTTCGCGTGGATTTTTAAGGGTTCCGCATTCTTTACACGCAGGTGTCATACCAGTCGAACAAAAGGAGAGAAAAAGTCAGAGCACGAGACGCGAAGAACGGAGATAGAAGACGTGGAATCCGGACACGGAGACGCGCTTTCATCTCTCGCCAATACGTTCTTAATTCGGTTTCTTACCTTTACGTTTTTAATGATTACAAACAGGTTTTGTATTGATTTAAATTCACGTATGAACTAATTTTATATTCTAGAGATTGATGTAATCTTGGTTGAACCTATGTTAGTGACATTTTGAATTTTCATGAATTAATTCGTCGTGTTTATTTGTGATTTCTTGTGATTAATGCTTTTGGATTACTGGCCATAATTCGATTGATCAAATAATTAAGATCTAACACTCGAGAGAGGGTATTGAAATTAGGACAGGAGAAATCAAATCGTTAGATATTTATAACGTGCAAAAGACGTATAACTCTGACGAATCCATAAGAGGACCTTGGTTGCATTTATTACGTGTTGCTTGATTTTGAATAGATATATTAAAATCGGTAATAGGTAATACAGTTCTATTTATCACTCGACAGAGGGAATAGAAAACAAATTTCGAGTTCTTGGTTAGTAAATACGATGCAATTTAATAACATGTTAGTTAATTTTGATTTAGCATAGGGGAAGCCAGACGAAATCATATCTCTAGATTTATTTTCTCAGTGAATTTTCTACTGCATGCTAGAATTACAGGAATTGTTATTTTGTTTGACTTGATTTTAAACCAACTATTTGATTAGTCTAAATAAAGTTGAGCTATGTCAATTATGGTACTTAATATACAATTTTAAATATTTACTCTTCGTGGGATCGATATCTGTACTCAAACCAGTACTAAAACTTGACACCGTACACTTGCGGTAGTGAAAACACGCAACAAGTTTTTGGCGCCGTTGCCGGGGAGTAAACTATTTAACTGCATATTGATATCATTACTAAGTAGTATTGATTTTAATTTAGACTGTATTTTATTTTATTTGTTTAATTTCTTTAATCTATAATCTTTTTGTTTTGCAGTGCATGCGAAAATATCAAAATCCCGACTTGCTGATTTTTGATCCGGAGATCGAAAGAACTGCCAGGAAATTAACGAAAGCAAGGTGAGACGAAATTAAAGCAATGGCTGAAAACAGAGATCATCAGAATGAACTCCCTAGAGAGGTGCCTATCCGGGAACATTTCCGCCCAGTCATTAATGCTCACTACTCTGGAATAGCTCGCGGAACCATTGCTGCTAATAATTTCGAGCTAAAGCCCGTACTCATTAACATGGTTCAACAGAACCAATTTGGAGGAGCAGCCACAGCAGATCCCCATCTTCACCTCAGAACTTTTCTGGAGATCACGGACACGGTAAAAATTAATGGTGTTTCTGACGAAATTATTCGATTGCGCCTGTTTCCGTTTTCTCTCAGGGATCATGCTAGGAGCTGGCTCCAATCTCTACCGCTGGGAAGTATTACTACTTGGGCAGATTTAGTTACGAAATTCCTGTCAAAGTATTTTCCTCCTGCCAAATCTGCTCAGTTGAAAATAGAGATTACCAATTCAGGCAGAGAGAGCTTGAAGTGTTATATGAGGCTTGGGAGCGATACAAAGAATTACTCAGGAAGTGCCCGAATCATTGCTATGCAGATTGGGTGCAGATTGAGTTATTTTACAATGGTTTAGATGGGCCAACCAGAAGGAATGTGGATGCAGCCGCCGGAGGTACTATTTTTTCTAAAACACCTGATGAGGCCTATGAATTGCTTGAACAGATGACCATTAACAGTTATCAGTGGCCGAGTGAGAGATCTGGATCAAGGAAATCTGCTGGAGTGTATGCTGTAGACCCGATCACATCACTTACTGCACAGGTTTCGGCATTAACCGCACAGATTGCAGCGATGAACAAGCCAGGCCAATCTACGTCTGAGGTAGCATTGGTGACTGGTGAGGAAGAGCCAGTTGTGGAGGAAGCTTGATACATCAACAACCGTGGCTTTGGAGGTTATCGAGGTAATCATCCCCCTAATACTTATCATCCAGGTTTGAGGAATCACGAGAATTTCTCTTATGCGAACAACAAGAACGTGTTGAATCCTCCACCGGGGTTCAATACACAGAAAGGGGAAGGAAAGCCATCTTTTGAAGATCTGGTTGGTACATTTGTGACTGATTTTGGGAAGAGGATGGCGAGAACTGAGTCTCGTCTTGATAATATGGAGACACACATGGGCAATATGAGTGCCACGATGAAGTCCTTGGAAACACAGATTGGGCAACTAGCCAATGCTTTAAAAGATCAGAATCGAGGACAGTTTCCCAGCAATGTCGAGGTGAATCCTAGGGAACAGTGCAAGGCTGTCACACTTAGGAGTGGCAAGGAAGTCGGAATTCTAGAGCCTGCTGAAGAAAGTGTAGAGGTTACAGTTGAGGAAGATGAAGGAAAGAGCGAAAGCGTTGGAGAAGAGAAAGTAGAGGAACCTGAGAAAGTACTTAAACCGCAGCCCTTACCAAAGGTGAATCTTCCATACCCACAGAGGTTCAAGAAGAAAGGACTAGATGATCAGTTTGCGAAGTTCCTGGAAATTTTCAAGAAAATACACATCAACATCCCATTTGCCGATGCATTGGAGCAAATGCCCAATTATGCTAAGTTCATCAAGGATGTGATGTCCAAGAAGAAGAAACTTCAAGAATTTGAGACCGTAAAGCTGACCGAAGAGTGCAGTGCAATACTCCAAAGGAAATTACCACAAAAACTCAAAAATCCAGGGAGTTTTACTATTCCTTGTATTATTGGTGGTTCTAGAGTAAATAGAGCTTTATGTGATTTGGGTGCTAGTATAAATTTAATGCCTTTTTCTATTTACAGGACTTTGGAGCTTGGCGAGGTGAAACCTAGCACTATTACTTTGCAGTTAGCAGACAGATCACTTACCTACCCACGAGGGATAGTATAGGATGTGCTGGTAAAGGTAGACAAATTAATATTTCCTGCTGATTTTTGTCATATTAGATATGGAAGAAGACCAGGAGACTCTGCTTATCTTTGGAAGACCATTCCTAGCTACCGGGAGAGCATTGATTGATGTGCACAAGGGCGAGCTCACACTGAGAGTAGGTGGAGAAGAAGTCGTGTTCAACATCTACAACACCATCAAAGGACCAATTGAGGTAAGTACTTGTAATAGCATTGATATAATTGATTCATGTGTATCTCATGTTGGTGCAGGTAGGATGACAAAAGACTCTTTGGAGAGATGCTTGTTGGAGTCAGTTTCTACAGTGGATGAAGAGGACTGGGATATGCGAGAGGAGTTATTTGCTCTCAATACGCTACCTAAAGAAAAGGATAATGCCCAACTTGAAGAGTTACTTGAGGATGCAAGTAAAGAGGTACCAAAAGCATCCCCTGTATTGAAGGATTTACCGAGTCATTTGTGCTATGTATTCCTAGACGAGAGTTCGTCATATCCGATAATTATATCTTCTGCTCTTACTATTGATGAAAAGGATGGGTTGTTGAGAGTATTGCGAGAGTTTAAATCTGCTTGGGATGGACAATTGCTGATATAAAGGGGATTAGTCCTACTGTTTGTATGCATAAAATATTGATGCAGGAATCCTATACCCCTTATGTTGATCATCAGAGGAGGCTTAATCCAGCCATGAAGGAGGTTGTGAGATCTGAGGTATTAAAATTGTTAAATGCTGGTGTTATTTATGCTATATCTGATAGTTCATGGGTTTCACCAGTACAAGTAGTGCCTAAGAAATGGGGAATAATTGTAGTAAGAAATGAGAATAACGAATTGTTTTCAACTCGTCCAGTGACTGGTTGGCGAGTGTGTATAGACTACAGGAAATTGAATGATGCGACTAGGAAAGATCACTTCCCCCTTCCCTTTATTGACCAGATGCTTGATAGAGTAGGTGGTTATCATTATTATTGCTTTCTAGATGGTTATTCAGGTTACAATCAGATTGTCATAGCACCGGAGGATCAAGAGAAGACTACCTTCACTTGTCCCTACGGTACATTTGCTTTCAAGAGAATGCCATTTGGTCTTTGCAATGCACCTGCTACTTTTCAGAGGTGTATGATGGCCATATTTTCTGACATGGTCGAGGAAATAATGGAAGTTTTTATGGATGATATCTATGTGTTTGGTTCATCTTTTGATCATTGTTTGCAGAATCTAACACTTGTTTTGCAGAGATGTCAGGCAAAGAATCTAGTGCTGAATTGGGAAAAATGTCACTTCATGGTCTCAGAAGGTATTGTGCTTGGGCATAAAATTTCGGCTAGAGGGATAGAAGTAGACAGAGCCAAAGTTGTGGCAATCTAAAAGCTCCCATCGCCGAAAAATGTGAAAGGAATCAGAAGCTTCTTGGGACATGCCTGGTTCTATCGTCGTTATATTAAAGATTTCTCTAAAATTACTAGACCTTTATGTAATTTGTTAGAAAAGGATTCTACATTTATTTTTGACGATGATTGTTTGCAGGCGTTTAACAGGATCAAGGCAGCACTGATTCCTGCACCCATCATGATAGTGCCTGATTGGAAGGAGCCCTTTGAGCTCATGTGCGATGCTAGCGATTATGATGTGAGAGCAGAATTGGAACAAAGACGAGACAAGATGTTCAAAGCTATCTACTATGCAAGTCGTACACTCAATGCAGCCCAACAAAATTACACAACTACTGAGAAAGAAATGCTAGCAGTGGTGTTTGCGTTCGACAAGTTCAGAACATATCTCATTGGCACCAAGGTAACTGTTTTCACTGACCATGCAGCTCTTCGTTACCTGTTTGCCAAAAAGGATACCAAGCCCAGATTGATACGATGGATACTCCTACTTCAAGAATTTGACTTTGAAGTCAAAGACAAGAAAGGTTGTGAGAACCAGGTGGCAAATCACTTGTCACGACTAGAGCTGGGAGAAAGAACTGAAGGTGGAGTTATCAATGAGTCATTCCCAGATGAACAACTTTTCAAGGTAAGTGTTACACATCCGCGGTTTGCAGATATAGCTAATTTCCTTGCTGCAGGAGAATTACCACTAGATTTAACCCAGCACCAAAAGAAGAAATTTCTTCATGATGCCAAGTTCTATCTGTGGGATGACCCTTTCTTGTTCAAGAGATGTGCTGATCAGATAATTAGACGATGTGTAGCAGAGGAAGAAGCGGGTACGATTCTAGAGCAGTGTCATTCCTCACCCTACGGTGGACACTTTGGAGCTTCTAAAACAGCAGCTAAGGTATTACAGTCAGGTTTTTATTGGCCTAATCTGTTTAGGGACAGTTATACGTTAGTTAAATCATGTGATAAATGCCAAAGAGTTGGCAATATTTCTAGACGACATGAATTACCACTAAAAAATATTTTGGAGGTGGAACTCTTTGATGTCTGGGGTATTGATTTTATAGGTCCCTTCCCATATTCTTTTGGTCAATCTTACATTCTACTTGCTGTTGATTATGTGTCAAAATGGGTGGAAGCAATCGCCACCAGTACTAATGATGCTCGAGTTGTTGTTAAGTTTGTCCACAGGAACATTTTCACAATATTCGGAATGCCTAGAGCCATTATCAGTGATGAAGGTACGCATTTCTGTAACAAAATTTTTAACTCGCAATTGGCCAAGTATGATGTGAAGCACAGGGTGACACTGGCATACCACCCGCAAGCTAATGGGCAAGCGGAGATATCCAACCGAGAGATCAAGCAGATACTAGCAAAGACAGTGAAGACAAATCGGAAGGATTGGGCGATCAAGCTAGACGATGCATTATGGGCATACAGGACTGCATACAAGACACCTATCGGGATGTCACCTTATAGGTTGGTCTTTGGGAAAGCTTGTCATCTACCTTTGGAACTGGAGCACAAAGCATTTTGGGCTGTGAAAAAGCTAAATTTTGATATGGGAGCATCGGGCGAGCAACGACTGTTGCAGTTGAATGAGATGGAAGAATTCAGGAATGATGCATACGAGAATGCCAAGATATACAAGGAAAAGACCAAGAGATGGCACGACAAGCAGATTCTTCGACGAGACTTTGAACCAGGGCAACAGGTGTTATTATTCAATTCTCGACTGCGGTTGTTTCCTGGTAAGTTAAAATCACGATGGTCTGGACCATTCACAGTGGAAACAGTGTACCCACATGGTGCAATTGAGCTAAAATGCAAAAATGGTGAGACATTCAAAGTCAATGGTCAGAGGGTCAAGCATTACTTTGGAAATGAAGTGCGACACATGGACAACATCCCGCTGGGAGAACCAAAGTAGACTGAAGAAATTCAGGCTGATAACGTTAAACCAAGCGCTGTGTGGGAGGCAACCCACATTTATTTATTTTTGCATTCAATTTATTTATTTTATTTTATTTCGATTCCTTAGTTTATTAATTTTAATTTTCTCGATTCAAGTATAAATTTGCATTTTGTTATTTTTGCAGGTATGTATATAAAAAAAAATTCGAGATTCGCTTGGACAGTGTGATCCGCGCACATGCGCGACATATTTCCGCGCACATGCGCGAAAATTACAGTAGCTTTGGCGCATATGCGCCACTCAGGACGCGCATATGCGCCACATTCCAGCATGGCGGCCCGTAGCCTCGGTGCATATGCGCTACTTAAAGGCGCGCATGTGCGCGCAACTCAGTATAAGGAAAAAAAATGGGTATCGCGAATTCAGAATTCAGAACACACTACTCTCTCAACAAACCCTCGCCGTCGCTCCCCATCAGCACGCCGCCGCCGCCTCCATTAGCAAGCCGACCACCACAGCCTACACAACAGCAATATTTCCACCAACACTCCGATTTCTGGTCACTCTCTCGTGAAGTCAAAGGTTTAATTCGAAATTTTTCTCCAATCTTGAAATTTGTTGAAGTTGGTGTCAATCTAGTGAGGAATTTGTGATATTGTGAAGTGGGTACGTCGAATTGGTATAAATCTTCTGTAATTGGATGTGCGTTGAATTGCTTATTGGATTATTGGTGTGGTGCGATTAGCGTGTTTAAATTTGGGGGTCCGATTAGCTTCGATTTTGGTCTCTCTGTTGGTTGGGTTTGATTGTGTGATTGTGATATTTGTTTTTGAATTGATGGCACCAAAAAATAAGTCGAAGAAGGGTGCTTCTTCCTCTTCGAGCTTTGATTCGCACTGATTTTGGAATGAAGAAGTCCAACAGGTGTATGAGAGCTCGATGACTCGGTCGATTATCCCAGAGAGGGGATTTAATTTATCAACACTACGTGGTTTTATTAAGCGTGAACTGGAAAGAAGACAATGGGTTGAATTTGCTCAATCGCCTCTAGACGCTGTGATTTCTGTCGTGCGAGAGTTCTATGCCAATCTGCGAATACGGCATGATGAGTCAAAGGTACTGGTGCGAGGAAAATTGGTATCGTTTGATTCTCAGACGATAAATACGATATATCAGATGCCAAGCCTCGAAGAAGACGAGTACAGTGCATTCGATGGGGTCGATTATTCAGAGGTCATTCGGACTGTGTGTCAGGCAGGCGCCGTATGGAAAATGAGCGCGAGTGGTCCAATCTCACTGAAGAAATCCGAGATGAATCCTAATGCAAGTGCATGGACGTCACTCGTGTTGGCTCGGGTTCTCCCATCCTCGCATTACCACGATGTAACCAAAGACAAATTTGCGCTTGTCTTTGCGATTTTGATGGGCAAATCTGGTAACTTGGGACGGATAATATATGGATCGATCATGAGAGCCGGCACAGGATTAGCTCCGGTCGCTCTTCCATGCCCTCACATTGTTACCGAACTATGCAGATAGGCCGACGTCTCTTGGTCGCCTGATGAGCAAGTGCTTAAGCCGAAGGCTCCCATCGTTGCTCCCTATATGCCTCTCGTTGATTCAGATGACGAGGACCTGCCACAGGCACCGTTTCCACCACCACCACCACCTGAGGGAGCCCGACAGCGCAGAAAGATTGAGACGACTAGAGATTGAGATGCAGGATCAGAGGCAGTTACTAGTCGAGCAGCGCCAGGTGCTAAATTCACTTCAGTACCGCACAGACCACTTTATGGGATTCATGATGGATTTCACCTCCGTGCTCGCTCATCGGTTCCCGCCTATAGGTCCAGAAGATCCCATGTTTCCCCAGGCGCCTGCATGGCCACCGCAGTATCCGGGACCACCACCACAGGCCCCACCCTAGCACATGGATGAGGATGTCGATGATGATGACGGCGAGCATTGACGCTCGTCGTGTGCGTTATGCGTGTCCCATTTATTTCTCGTTTATAAATTGAGGACAATGCAAATTTTAAGTTTGGGGGGGTGATTTGATTATTTCATCTGAGCTGAATTTGATCTGAGTTGATTTGTGCTTTGATGTTGATCTGAGTTGATTTGTTCTTTGATGTTATTTTTTTATGTTTATTTAATTAAAAAAAATTAATTGAGTCTTTATTTTTATTTTCATAGTCGTTAATTGTTTTTTTTTAGAATTGTGGAACTAAGGTTATAACCAAACAATGATGAGAGTTGACCCGAAATTGCTATGATTGTTGATACACCCGATGTCGAGAGAGTGTTCATGTGGTTGTGATTTGAAATAAATGAATGGACTCCAAAACATGCATGTTGATTACTTGTTGTTGAGTTACATGTTCACTAACACAAAAATGATTCAGGCAGTCTTTGATTTATGTTGGGCCTGTTTTTTCTTGAAAAATTTGTCAATTGTTAGCCCTTTGAGCCTAAATGAGAATGAGATGTGGAATTCTTTCTGTTTGAATACTCGAAAACATGATCTATCTGTGTTTGTTGATTGGTAAATTGAAAGTAGTCTAGAACTTGGCACTCTTCTAGGCGAGATACGGGTATTGTGTGACTTAGGGACAATTTAGGCGATTTTTGGAACGTTTGAGCCTTTCATGCCTACCCATAACATCAGATACACCCTAGTGTCCCATGTTTGAGCTTAATGAAAATCGAATGGAGTGTGCCAAGGCACACAAAAACCCCCATTCGTATCAATTCTAAACTCCTACGTCAACTACCAACTTTTGAACATATACACTAGTACCTACCGAAAACTGAGAGAAAACGAACATGTGTATCACTACAAAAGTCTTTTCCCTTGTCTGCATATAAGAATATCATCGAAAAGATGAAAAGAAATAAAGAAATGTCTATAAAAAAAAGAGAGAAAGAAAAAGTTGAATAAAGAGGGAAAGAGTATGACATGTGATGTGAAAAGGAGGACAAAATGGTGGAATGTTGTGGCAAGGCAAGTGGAAGTGAAACAAAAGGAAGGAGACGCGTGTTGAAAAATAAATTGGTATGTTTTCTCTCACTTTTGACTCCCTACCTTCATTTGAAGTCATTGGCCATAGCCTAACGTTATAAGCTCAAAAGACCTATTAACCGAGTCACACATACCCAATATACTAGTGGAGAAGAGTTGTCAAAGTTAAGCCTATGGACACTTGAAAAATGCCATCGATAGACACAGAATTTGATTGTGTACATGTGCGCATCTCATGATATTGGATTTTATTTGGTTAATTGTTGTCTTCATAATACCACTTTGTTTAGCCAAATGTTACCCTATAAGTCCTGTTGATTTGTGAAGGTAAGTGTGTGTCTCAATGATTTTGCTAATTACATGTGTGTCGAGGAGTCCAGAATTTTATGAGATGAACAGCTATGAAGTTATCTTGGCATTTGGAGTGGGTAAACGAGAATAGCAGAACACACACGCACGTGAACTTTGAGTAATTTGGCATGTGTTCGATTCAATATCATGGAAAATGTAATCTCTGAGGCTAGTTGTTATCCTTTTATTCCACAATTCTTGTTCGTTTAGTTATTTTCTTTAGGATGTGTTTAGTCTAGTCTAGTTAATGTTTATTTATTTTTAGTTTTATTTTGCTCGGGACTAGCAAAATTTTAAGTTTGGGGGGATTTGATAAGTGCATTTTGTGCACTTAAATTATCTTTATAATTCATACAGATTGTTAGTCTTTTTGGGCAGAATTATGCGTTTCGTGTTGTTTTTTGTGTGAGTGCAGGAACCTAGGTGCGGCCACGACACGTGCGTGAAAACGAGCTAAAAGGGCGACTAGGAGAAGAAGTGTGAGCAATGCCCCGAAGGGTGGAAAACAATAAGCCCCGATATGCGCGACTTATTCCCGCGCACATGCACGCAACTGGCAAAAAGAACGGCGCACATGCGCCCCCAAAGCCGCGCACATGTGTGACCCATACAGAGAGTTCAGCGCATATGCGCTACTCAAGCAGCGCATATGCGCGAGTGACACATTCCAGCACCAGAAGCACCCGCGCATATGCGCGAGTTTGTGCCGCGCATATGCGCGCGGCACGAGCTTTCAGAAATAAATAGGTTTTCGCGTGGATTTTTAAGGGTTCCGCATTCTTTACACGCAGCTGTCATATCAGTCGAACAAAAGGAGAGAAAAAGTCGGAGCACGGGACGCGAAGAACGGAGATAGAAGACGTTGAATCCGGACATGGAGACGCGCTTTCATCTCTCGCCAACACGTTCTTGATTCGGTTTCTTATTTTTACGTTTTTAATGATTACAAACAGGTTTTGTATTGATTTAAATTCGAGTATGAACTAATTTTATATTCTAGAGATTGATGTAGTCTTGGTTGAACCTATGTTAGTGACATTTTGAATTTTCATGATAATTCGTCGTGTTTATTTGTGATTTCTTGTGATTAATGCTTTTGGATTACTGGCCATAATTCGATTGATCAAACAATTAAGATCTAACACTCGAGAGAGGGGATTGAAATTAGGACTGGAAAAATCACATCGTTTGATATTTATAACGTGCAAAAGACGTATAACTCTGACGAATCCATAAGAGGACCTTGGTTGCATTTATTACGTGTTACTTGATTTTGAATAGATATATTAAAATCGGTAATAGGTAGTACAGTTCTATTTATCACTCGACAGAGGGAATAGAAAACAAATTTCGAGTTCTTGGTTAGTAAATACGATGCAATTTAATAACATGTTAGTTAATTTTGATTTATCATAGGGGAAGCCAGACGAAATCATATCTCTAGATTTATTTTCTCAATGAATTTTCTACTGCATGCTAGAATTACAGGAATTGTTATTTTGTTTGACTTGATTTTAAACCAACTATTTGATTAGTCTAAATAAAGTTGAGCTATGTCAATTATGGTACTTAATATACAATTTTAAATATTTACTCTTCGTGGGATCAATATCTGTACTCAAACCAGTACTAAAACTTGACACCGTACACTCGCGGTAGTGAAAACACACAATAGTTAATATCTGTCGTTTCAAGTCTGAAATATCTGGCACCACAAGACGGTTATTCACATATAACACAAGATCACGAACCTGATATTCAGACTGATGCCCTGATCTGACCATTTCAACCGACTTTTGAATATTCTGATCACTTTTCTGTGCTTCTTTAACTTTCACAATTAACTCTTGTTCAACTTGAACAGCATATAATCGCAATGGTCTACGATCTGTCTCAAACTCTAATCCAGACAAACAGCAATATTCTATCAAACTTGAAACACCAATAGTCGATAAGGATAAAGAACATACCTTACGACTTAATGCATCAGCTGCGGCGTTGGACTTTTCGGGATAGTATTTGATTTCACAATCGAAATCCTTTAATAAATCAAGCCATCTTCGTTGTCTCATATTCAATTCAGACTGTGAAAACAGATACTTCAGGCTTTTATGATCAGAATAAATCTCAAACTTCTCACCGTAGAGGTAATGTTGCCATATCTTCAAAGCAAATACAATGGCTGTCAATTCAAGATCATGAATTGGGTAGCGAGTCTCGCGTGTCTTCAATTTTTGTGAGGCATATG
Organism: Primulina eburnea; assembly: GCF_022965805.1. NCBI lineage: Eukaryota > Viridiplantae > Streptophyta > Magnoliopsida > Lamiales > Gesneriaceae > Primulina > Primulina eburnea. Next base: position 23,916,521 of record NC_133109.1, on the reverse strand, counting down.
CAATAATATGACCTCGTTGCATCAAAATACAACCCAGACCTCTGTGAGAAGCATCACAATACACAACGAAATCACTTGTACCCGAGGGGATAGTCAGTATCGGTGCACTGGTCAGTCTCTTCTTCAGTTCAATGAAACTGGACTCACAATATTCAGACCACACAAACGGAGCATTCTTCTGAGTCAGCTGTGTAATCGGCTTCGCAATATTGGAGAAATCTTTGATAAATCGTCGATAGTATCTTGCCAAACCCATAAAACTGCGAATCTCTGGCACGGATGTCGGTCTCGGCCAAGAAATCACGGCTTCAACCTTGCTAGGATCCACTGATATACCATCTACAGATATAATATGCCCCAAAAATACAACCTGTCTCAACCAGAATTCACATTTCGACAGTTTTGCATACAATTTCTCAGCTCTTAGAATTTGCAACACAGTTTTCAAATGCTCAGCATGCTCAATTAGATTCTTTGAATATATCATAATATCATCGATAAATATAATCACAAAATTGTCTAAATACTTCTGAAAGACACGGTTCATCAGACCCATAAATACAGCTGGAGCATTAGTTAAACCGAACGGCATGACAATAAACTCATTATACCCATACCTGGTTCTGAACGTTGTCTTGGATATATCATAATCTCTAACTCGCAACTGATGATATCCAGATCTCAGATCGATCTTGGAATAAACAGAGGAACCCTGCAACTGATCAAATAAATCATCTATACGAGGTAAAGGGTATTTATTCTTTACCGTAGCCTTGTTCAGTTGTCGGTAATCTTTACAGAGCCTCATGGAACCGTCTTTCTTTCTAACAAATAGTACCGGAGTGCCCCAAGGAGAAACACTCGGTCTGATGTACCCCTTGGCCAGAAGATCTTCTAACTGAATCTTTAATTCTTTTAGTTCTATTGGCGCCATTCGGTACGGAGCTCTGGATATAGGAACAGTACCTGGTATAAGATCAATACTAAAGTCTATCTCTCGAGCTGGAGGTAATCCTGGAATCTCATCCGGAAAAACGTCAACGAACTCACACACCACTAGAAAATCTGCCAATGAGGGGCTCTTTTTCAGTACATCTACTGAATATATTAAGAATCCCTCTGCTCTTTTCTGTAGTAATCGATTCATAGCTAACCCTGTTATCGAAGGAATTCGAGATCTGGAACCTTTACAGTAGAATTTCCACTCGTCAGCCATCTCCGGTCTGAACCTAACAATATTGTGAAAACAGTCTATGGTAGCTCTGTACTTGGTCAGCATATCAATCTCGATAATACAATCAAAATCAGACAACCCAAGTACAATGCAATCTAACTCAATCTCATTACCCTCAAACTTTAGCATACAATTTCTAACAGAAGTCACTGATATCAAACCACTCCCCAAAGGAGAAGAAACAGATACTACATTAGATAATGAGTCGACAGGCAATGCATGTATCAATGCAAATTGTTTAGCTATAAATGTATGGGATGCACCAGTATCTATTAATACATGAACATGGTAACCACAAAGATAACAGTTACCTGCAATAACATCATCAGATGCATCTTGAGCCTGTTCTTCAGTCAATTCAAACACACGGGCCTGCTATCTCGGATGTTGGCTCGCCATCTGGCTTCCTCCTGGCCTCGACTGGGACCGTGCAGGTTCCGGCTGAAAAGAGTGTGCAGAAGATGTCTGTCTCTCCGTCGGAGCTACTGAACCAGATGATCCCACACTCTGAGATCGCTGTGCACCTCTCTGTGGACAAACTTTGGCGAAATGTCCCGGTTGTTTGCAAACGTTGCATTACTAGCCACTCCTTGGCACTGCTCTGTGGGATGCCTTCCACTGCAAGTGGTGCAATACACACCTGTGTAATTCTGGCTGGGACCACCCTGTCTCGGGCCACTGGAACTGGATGAACTACTGCCTGATTTCTTAAATTGTTTCCTTCTGGCTTTCAACCAATATTTCTTACCGCTGCTGCTACCACCACTCTCTAATCTAGGAGGAGGTTGTGAAAACTGTGCGGAAGGCCGTGAAGGTCTCAGAGTCTGAGCAACATACGATGCTCCTCGCTGCTTGATCAAGCCAGCTTCAGCCCCTTTTGCCCTATTCAAAGCATCGGAAAAGTTTTTTGGTCGTCCCATATTCACCAATGTAAAAATGTCAGGATTTAAACCGTTGATAAACTGATCAGCTACGGCTTCATCATTCTCGGCCACATACGGCGCAAAACGTAGCAATGTAGAGAATTTGGCAACATACTCCTCAATGTTCAACTGTCCTTGCCTCAAGTTTGCAAATTCAGCCCCCTTGTCCTTCCGATATGACACTGGAAAGAAACGCTGATAAAACTCAAATTTAAATACTTTCCAAGTAATTTCTGTACCTCGTTGTTCCAATGCTTTATTGGTTGTGATCCACCAATTCTTTGCAACTTCTTGTAATTGATGCCCGATCAGTTTCACTCTTCGTTCATCTATGTATTCAAGGGAGTCGAACAACATCTCGATATCATCTAACCATCTTTCACAGTCAACAGAGTTCTCAGTGCCTTTCAGTGTCGGTGGTCTGAATGACTGAAACCGTTTCAACAAGGTTTCCATCGGTGTAGCTGTCACATCCATAGGATCATTGGATGTACTGCCCTGTTCTGGCACTCTGACCGCTGCTCTTCGAGGAGGCATTTCTGATTATCACAAGGATTAGTTTTCCAAACCATAAAAATAGTCTCAATCCTCCTCTGATCATCTTACTTCTCATCCAGAATCGGTTCTGATTCATTCTTTATCAGTACAAATTTAATCAACTAAACAATCAATCAAACATGTACTTTCAAAGCAACAAAACATGCATTCATGCTAGCATAGAACATAAGTACAACAACAATACAATCTTCCCATGCTAGTATTAATAAGTAAGCAAGGAAAAAGACTCAATCTACCCTGCTCACCCTCTTCTATCACAGTCTACAGAACCTACAGCTCTGATACCACCTGTTGTGGGGACTCGGGTGCTAACTTTTCTTCTTAATCATTCTTTGGGACTAATGGGATCAATGGTGTATGCTATTTGATAAAAAAATTTATAATATCCAAGCATTGCTAATTAGAAGTATTTATAAGCATACAATAAGTTAAACTTCTTTATTATACAAGATCAAAGGTAAAATCTACAACACACGATCCACGTACAAATTTATTCCAAATATAAGTCACATAACTAGTGTTTATTGTTATTTACTATAAGTCTAGGAATAAAGCAACACTGTCTTATCTAAGCCCAGATCACCATGCTAATCATCACTCGTTCGAGCTCTTCTCGATGTTGATCATGTCCCACCTGTTGCCATGCACACATACAAACACGACAACAGCCGGAAACTCCGGTGAGAATAAATCCCAGTATAAGACATGTATACATGCAATGCATAAGAGCATATACAAACATAAATCATGTATCAAGAATATGAATCATGACTTTATGAAACATTAGTGAATACAGATAAAACTCTTGACTCGACTCACTTCTAAGTCTAGGGATCCCGGTGTGAATAAGACGTAACAAATCTCCAACCTACTCTCCCAATCGGAGTGGCGGTACGTCTTATTCCTAGACTTCGGTCCTTTCTGTATCGAACATCTACAATAGGAATCGATCTTCTCCTATGCAATTCGATACCACCGAACATCTAGTAACTTGGCCGTTCTGCCAATGACTCATCTGTCTTAGGTGCATTTCAATAATTCAATATACAAAATATAAACATTTCAAAGCATAAACAATCTAGTATGTGGTTTAGGGAAACTCCAGTCAAATCTGACTCGAGTCGTATCTCCGGTTCAACATTGATTCATACCTTTCTTTGTTTGGTGTTTGGTTGGATGAAATCAATCTCAATCTTCGAAACCTTCAATACCAATCTGAAATAACGTGTTTGATACGCACTATATCAACGTCCAACTCCACGTAAGAATATCAACATGAAATCTCGATACATTTCGACCGCATAACAGCGTAATCTTGATATACCGGCAATATAACAAAAATACGGCCCATTTCAACAACTCATAATCAATAAACACATCATTTAAATACCAACTCTGTATATTCTACATCACATATAACATGGAAAATCGATAAATATCGCATATGATAACATTTCTTCGATCCGGTTTCAATTCTACGTATACCGTAAACTCAAAAACACATATTCTCAAGCATATCATAATTCCTCCAACATATAAAATCTGAATTATGTTGATATATATATATATATATATATATATATATATATATATATATATATATATATATATATATATATATTGCATGGCAAGAATAAGTGGCTCACCACTTGGGCAACACGTCTCGCGCATATGCGCGACCTCATCTGGTGCATATGCGTGAGACCTACTGGTCTCGGCCCTCAACTCCTTGGCAGCTCGCGCATATGCGCGCACTACTTTGGCGCATATGCGCGAGGTTCTCTGGACTTAAAGTTTCTTAACACACCTTCTCGCGCATATGCGCGCCCTGTCTCGCGCATATGTGCAAGGTCCTCTACATGCCTCGCGCATATGCGTGCATCAGGGCCGCACATATGCGTGAGGGGTACTGTCCTCGCACATACAACGTCACAATAAATCTCATTTCGTGTCTCGGTTAGCCCCTTCATAATCATTTAAAATCATAAATTAATAATCCTAGCTTAACAGATAAAAATCATGGGCATTACACAACTCATTTTACCAGCCCAACTGAAAGATCAGTTCAAACTGACCAGTTCGAAGCATCAGTTAGAATCCTTCAGTTATGGATGATGATAGATTCCTTCGGAATGGATTCCAGCTGTGCGAGAAGGTACAAAGCCATTATCCAGTCAAAGGACAATAATGGACGTTGCATCAAAGCATTAAAGACAAAACGCTTCAGAGGGACAGTCAAAAAGACGAGACACATAGTCCAGGAAGCCGATTCAAATGCAACGGATACAATAAATAAGTCTCACTGTACGATCAGCTTCCTCCTCCTATATAAAGAGAAGAGCGGTGAAGACTCAAACAACAGAGGGAGTACATATACAATACTAGAGAGTAAAGGCCACGATTAGTTGCATATCAGCTTTCAGAAGCACTTAAGCCCAGAGGGAATTATTCATTGTGATATCTGCTTAGTTTAGAAGCCTGTTATCCCTCAGTGTGTGAGAACATTTCTGTTCAGTTCTCACGCACATTCAATCTCAAAACCACCCAAGACAGTCTTGCACAAAGACGTTAAACTTGTATATGTAGTCTTTCTCATAGACGTTAAATAAGTGTTGGCTGGAAGTTGCTGTTTTCAGTCGTAGCTAGGAGTTCAGTTTAGGCAGTAGATAAGTCCTAGCTGATTGGGCTTGTACACGTAGTTGTATAAATCAAAGTCTTTTAATGTATCATATCCGTGGAGATAGAAGGGGTGACGTAGGAGCAGTTGAATTCTCCGAACATTCATAAACATATTTTTTGTATTTAACTGATTATCTATCGCTTTAAAATTGTTTTGATTAGTTAGAGTGTTTATGTGTTCAGTTGTTACCATAACTGAAATACAAGAATGCAAAAACTAATATATGTTCTTTCAGTTAGTCAGTTTACACAAGTTAAAATATTTTCTAACATTTCAGTTTTCTTTACAAAGGATTACTTCGAGTTTCTTCCGCTTGGTTTAAAACCAAACTCGATTTAATTCATCGGTGTTAATATTCTTAGAACACGAGCTATTGAAGCTCATTGAAGGTTGTTGTGTACGAAATGCCTTCGAAGGCGCTAACACACACGATCCATCAGTTGGTATCAAAGCGGGTTGTTCTAAGAAGAACATTTAAAGAAAACTGTGTCTTAAAAGGTATTACTCTAAATAGTTTTACAAGCTATTTGAAAACATTTTATACGATTTTCAAAACTAGTTGAAAATATTTATATGTCGCTCTTTGGTAAAGAGTTGAGATGATTGGTCCTATGGCCACTTCTCCAATTTCCTAACCTCGGAGATCTTAATCAGCTTGCAGGGGACTGAGGAACATCGGCAAAGACGAACCGCTGAATTGCTCACTGAACAAGAAATCGGTTGCAAACCTACCAAGTCAGTTGTTCTTTAGACGAAACTCATCCATGTTGAGATGTTGGCTGATTTAATCACCAGCTGAACTCCACGTGAGCCTAGTCAGATTCTGCTCGACCAGTTGGGTTAAGCACAAAGGACAAGTTCGAAGCAGTTTTTACTCGTTTCTCTAGCAAAATTGAACTCACAACTGACGCAACAGTTCAAGCAGTCAAGACAACCAGCTGATGGTATATCCAGTATTGTCACAGAAACTGATAGGATCGGTTAATCGAGTAAAGAGTGTTTAGAAGGGGGGTTGAATAAAAACTGCTCGAATTTAAAATATTCTTCGACAATATGAGTTCAGTTTTGTTACAAACTGAACCTAAATATCCCGTCGGTCAACAACAATCAGTTAAACTGAATAGAACAGTTGCGGAAAACTAACTGACTGAAAGATAGAGTATCTAACTGAAAATGGTAACTGAAATAATGACATAGTAAGTTTCTGGATGTTCGGAGAATTGAACAACTCCTACGTCACCCCTTCTATCACGAAGATAGGATATCCACTAAAAGACTTTGATCAAATACACGACACTGTACTGACCCACTTCAGTTTGGACTTATCACTTTGCCAAAACTGAAACTCTTAGCATACAACACTTTTATAGATCGTAACTGATCTTAGCACAACTTAGAAATCTATAAAGATTACAAAGTGCTAAATAAGCTCGAGAATGTAGTCTTGAATACTACTGATATGATTAATAAGCGTGAGCTTTGATTTCTGATTTCGAGTAGATATTTTTGCAGCGTAACAGCAAGTAGAATAGGATAACTGAAAGTCGGGGGTTCTTCAGTTGTTGTTCTTCGACTATATATAGGCTCTCCTCTCAACGGTAACTTTAAAGAATGTTTGAATATTCTAACCGTTGATTGCCACGTCGATATATTCTGACAATCGTACACTGTTTATTCTGCAATGCGGCGTTCCACTACTAGTTGCAGGTATATGTACTATTTTGTCTGTTGTCGCTTTCAACTGATGATGTGTACAACTGAGAGGTCAGCTGGTAATGAATCAGTTGCCGAAAATGAACTTCAGTTGTAGAACAGTTGACTGAGTTCAGCAGATGACGTGTTCAGTTGTTGAGCAGTTCAGTTGGTAAGTCTTTTTGTCAAAGCACCGGTATTAAGTTTCCAACAATTTCCCCCTTTATGGTGTTTGACAAAACTCAGAATAAATTAAAACTGAATAACTGAACTCTTGTAGATAAAATAAGATGAAGATTCAACTGAACTCATATTCTTCATGGATACACGAATTTAAGATTACTTCTGCTTTTCTAAAATAAAATCAGTTCTCTTCCCCCTTTTTGTCAAACATCTCCATCTTAGAAGATAATTTTCTAACATCAATAGAGAGGAGATGGACAGAGTCGGAAATATTGCTGATAGCAGTAGTCATGGCAACTTGAAGTAAATCGATTTTCTTGAAACAATGGATTCTACACCGTCCACTCGATTGTTGATGGAGTATTGAGTGGCAGTGAGACCGGAAATAATCCCTCTGTTTTTCTATATACCGTCAACTTCAAAAGTCAGAGAGGTAACAGCTGCTTGTATGGCGTTTAGTTTTTCTAAGTTGAACTGATGGGAAGAGTCCAACTTCAGAGTATGTGACAGCTGAGTGTTCTGAATCTTCAATATGGCAGTGATGATTTGTTGCATACTTTCCTGCATATGATGAACTTCTTCAAAAATAAGATCAATATCTGAGGAAGATGGAGGAGGAGACTGATGAGATGTTCCTGGTTCTTTTGTTGTCTGTTCGGAAATAACTAAAGCTTGTTCAGTTGAAACAGTATCAGTAACATTTCGAACTGGAGCATCAGTTACAATAATTTCTTCTTGAACTGGAGGCGGTGAGGGTGGATTCTGATCAGCAGAAAAGCTGGCTAGATGAATGGCAGATGGTGATAAGATCAAAATTGGTGCCTCCAAAGAATGAACGTGAGAATCAATTGGCACATCAGTCGAAATAGCTTTGTCAGCAATTGGATCTTGCTGAACTGGTTCTTCTGATGAAATGGTGACCTCTGGATGGATTGGATCAGCAGAGTGATCAACTGGATTAGACAAAGGGTTCACTCAATTTAGTATCCTGCACCACTGCTTGGATAATTTCTTCAATATTTGCAAAGGAAAGCTCGGCTTCAGTGTACAGTTGCTTGTTCAGCAGGAGATGGTTGAGGCATATCCTGAACTGACCTTTCAGTTGGAACCAAAGCCTGTCCTGAGGATGTTTGTTCAACTGATTCCTCTTCATCAGTATCTGAATCGCCTTGATAAAGAACCAATTCCTGATCCATTTCCCAAAATCTGATTTGAGATTGTAATCCAAGCAAATCGGTATCAAGCTGAGTAATTACTGCTTGATCAGCAAATGCAGTAGGATTTGTCGGAACGTAGTTATCTTTCAACTTGCTGACAATTTGAGCCAACTTCTTAGCTCTCACTTGATCAAACAAATAAGATTTCATTTCCATTGCCTGAGCAATTGTGGCAGCTTTCACTGTTCTGAAAACATAAGCTTCCAATTTGATGAAGGTGTTCAACTGAGATTTTTTTTTCAGTTGCTTGGCAAAAATTTGTGTGCGAAAGGATGTCCAAGCATCGTAGGACTTAATTTTTGAAGCTGCATAACCATTAACCTTTGCCCAAACAAGGTCAATATGTGTCTGAATGGCATTCGAAGGTCTGGGCTCTTCAATCAGCTTACCCTTGCCTTTATCAGTGCTCAGAATGTGAGGGATTTCCAATCCTGTTCGAGTTGATTCCACCACCTCTATAAATTTTATCCCTTTGGGTCGAGCAGGTGCCATAGTGACAGGGCGAGTGATTTGAATCAGAGGCGCTTTGGTCCTAACTGATTCCTTTTTGGTTGCTGAGCATCTGAAGGAATAATTGCATCAGAAGGAATGGATACCTCGGCAGTTGATGATTTAACCCTTTGGGTTCTCGGTTTCTTGGCAATCTGTGGAGAAGGAGTTTTCTCTGAGTCAGAAGTGCTCAAGATTAATTTCCTTTTGGCCATCTTCAGTTGAGCCAAAGTTTTTGCTTTCTTCACTGATTTCGGGGCTGCTTTCTCAGTCCCAATCTCCTGTTTGATTTTGACAAAGTGAGCAGGAGAATTATCCAGTTTGGTTCTTAGTTGCTTAGTGTTCTTCGCAGTAAAAAACTTAATCCTTGATGCTCTTTCTGAGTCATCAGCCACTAACCCTTTCAATTTCAGCAGATAACTAAGTTGCACAGCAAATCCCTTGGATTGTTTAGAAGATAGAAACATATTCTTCAGAACAGTAAATATAAGGTGCTTATAGTTGAATTGTCGATCAGCCATAATAACATAAATGTCTTGAAATTTCTCCAAAATAAGGCAGCAAATGATCCAGCTTTTGCCAAAAGCCCTTTGGCTACAACATCAGCAAGTAACTGAACTTCATACTTCAATTCTTTCTTTGGATCGGAGACTTGGATCTTCCGTCCATCAGCAGAGAGTGCGGTTTGCATCTCTTCAATATCAGATGCCTTAACATCCGAGAGTTGTGCCAAACCAGCAGAAGGTAGAGAGAAAATTTCTCCAAAGGAGTCTTCAGAAATGGTCAGAGAGTGATCATTGACCGTAGAAATTATGTTGCCATCAGAGTCGACCTTACCGGTGGAATAGAAATCTTGAAGTTCCTTTGGGTAGATTTCTAGAGATGATGTACCCAAAAACGTCCGTAAACCAGCAGCTTCCAGTTTTTTAAAGACCTTCTTGACATCCTCATCACCGAAGGATAGGATGGACCCAAAATTGATAGCCATAGCATTGAGCATATAAGCGAGAACTGGAGTTGCCATTTCGAACTGATTGAATGCCTGAAAGAAAAGTTGAAGGTTGAAACTAGTTTTTGCTTCTCAAGAATCTGTGGATAATACGCAAAGTAAAACTGAAATGAAGCGGGGAATGGTACATATGTACGTGACTATTCAAATTCTGAACACGTGTCAGTCCATAGAAATTCTGAATTACAAATGTGTGTACGTGTGCCAAATGCGTGTGTATTTGAACGATTTCAAAGGTGTCCACGTTGACACTAATACATTTTCTGAAAATCAGCATTTAATGCTTGAAAGACAATCACGTCACTTGATTTTGAATATAATAGGTTTAATTAGTTAACGTATATGAGAAGATTAGTGAGACGCTCAACTGAACGATCAGTTGTCAGACTGTGTCCTTTCAGTTGAGAGCTGACTAATCAGTTGTCTTCTCAGTTAACCTCTTAAACACCAATATTCCCCCTTAATAAATGCATTAAATAAAATGAAGATAATATAAGCAAGATTAATTAAGGAAATCCTGATGCTTGGTAGAGTAATCGTCATTAAGTATGTCCTTTCATCTTCCTCGACCTGGTCTATAAATAAGAGTTAAAGAGTTAGTCACAAGTATATCAGCAAAGAAAATGACAGGTGCAAGTAGCTCAAACGTTTCTCCATTCTCTCTGCAGGCGAGAAAGTCTGCCATAGAAGACGAGGTCTTCTATGATAGTCTTCCCTACTAGGAAGAGTTACAGGAGCTTGAGCTCCTGTACAACTCTGGAAGGGCCACCACCTACAAACGGATGGCACAACTGAGAGAAGTGCGGGAGCACTTAAACATTTCTGCGGGGGTGGACGTCTTCAAAGATGATCATCTCTACCAGCTGATGCTTCGAAGGGAGCTGGAGACTCTCAATCGTATAGCTTCTTCGCACAGCTTCTGCAAGACTTCTTCCTCAGCTCTAGCTGTTTGGATGAGGATGTGGATAGCTGATGTAGAAGAAAAATATGAAAATGTAGTCCTGGCCAATATTTATGGTTAAATGAAATGTTTATTTTGTTTTATCGTCGTTTTCTTGTTCCTGCACGTAATGAGCTTTGTGAGATACTATGCGAACACATGAGCGGATAAAACGTTAACTAATAGAAGATTAACTGACATCAGTTGAGAGTTATAGAATCAAACAATTAACTGAGGAGTCAGTAAGTGACAACAAAACTGAGGAATGGATTAAGAACCAAGACAAAAAAATAACGACTGATTAGGATAAATCAATTAATCCAAGTATATTGCGAAAATAAGAAACTTAGTCTCAGCCAATGGTTTGGTGAAGATATCAGCTGCTTGCTGCTCAGTTGATACGTATTCCAGTCTGATGTTCTTCTTCAGGGCATGATCTCTGATAAAGTGATGTCTGACATCTATGTGCTTAGTCCTGGAGTGAAGAACTGGATTATAGGTAATAGCAATTGTGCTTGTATTGTCACAGAATATAGGAGATTCCTTTGCATCAACACCATAATCTTTCAGTTGCTGCTGAATCCAGAGCAGTTGAGCACAGCAGCTTCCAGCAGCGAGATATTCTGCTTCAGTTGTGGAAGTTGCTATGGATGTTTGCTTCTTACTGAACCAAGAGATCAGTCTGTCTCCAAGAAACTGACATGATCCACTTGTACTTTTTCGATCAAGCTTGCATCCTGCATAATCTGCATCTGAATATCCAACTAAATTGAAAGATGAATCTTTAGAATACCATAATCCCACATTTTGTGTGCCCTTAAGATATTTCAAAATACGCTTGGCAATAGTAAAATGTGATTGCATAGGATTTGCTTGAATCTGGCACACATGCATACAGCAAATACAATGTCAGGACGACTAGCAGTATAGGTACAATAATGAACCTATTAAACCTCTGTAAAGTGTCGTCTCAACTGATATTCCCCCTTGATCAGTGTCTAATTTAACTGATGAGCTCATGAGAGTGCTTGCAGCTGAACATGATTCCATACCAAATTTCTTCAGCAATTCCTTAGTGTAATTTAGTTTGACTGATAAAAGTTCCTGAATCCAGTTGCTTCACTTGTAAACCACGAAAGAATGTCAGTTCACCCATCATGCTCATTTCGAATTTATCCTGCATTAACTTAGCAAACTTCTCGCATAATTTGGGTTAGTTGACCCAAAGATAATGTCATCAACATAAATTTGAACGAGTAGAATATGATCATTCTTGGAAAATTTGAACAAGGTCTTATCAACTGATCCAACAGAAAAATCGTGATCAGTTAGAAATTTTGAAAGAGTTTCGTACCAAGCTCTTGGGGCTTGTTTAAGACCATATAAGGCTTTGTTCAAATGATATACATGATCAAGAAGGTGATGATTGATAAAACCTGGAGGTTGTTCAACGTAGACTTCTTCCTGCAACTGGCCATTCAGAAATGCACTATTCACATCCATTTGATAGACCTTGAAGTTTTTGAATGATGCATAGGCAAGGAATATCCTGATTGCCTCCAGTCTTGCAACTGGTGCATATGTCTCATCATAATCAATTCCTTCTTCCTGCCTATAGCCTTGTGCCACTAGCCTTGCTTTGTTACGCACAACTGAACCATCTTCGTTCAGTTTGTTCCTGTACACCCACTTTGTACCTATAACAGTTTTCGAAATTGGTCTTGGAACTAAGTTCCAGACATTGTTATGGACAAACTGATTTAGCTCTTCTTGCATTGCATTTATCCAGTTTGGATCAGCAAGAGCTTCATCAGTCTTCTTGGGTTCTAGTTGTGATACGAAAGCTGAATGAATAAATAGATTGAGCATCTGATTTCTTGTTCTTACTGGATCAGATGGTTTACCTATTACCAACTCTGGAGGATGTGATTTCTTCCATCTGAGTTCAGCATTTATTGCTTCTGAATCAGCAACTGCTTCTGTGGGTAACTTAACATTTTCAGTTTCAGTTGGAGCAGTTTCAGTTTGCAACTGAATGTCATTTGGTGGCTCTAATAACTGATCATTTGGAGCAGCTTCTGGTTCTTCTGGTTGATCCAATACTTCCGGTTCCGGTGTTTGAAGATTGCTTTGAGTGATATGGATATCTTCTTCATCATCATCATCCAAGCTTATATCTGTAAATCTATCAGCTAGCTCAACTTGATCAGTTGGCTTATCAGTTAGTATAGTTTCATCAAAAACAACATGAATAGATTCCTCAACATTTAAAGTATTTTTGTTGAAGACTCTATACGCTTTACTCACTGAAGAATATCCAAGAAATATTCCCTCTGCAGATTTAGCATCAAAGGCTTTTAAATGAGTTTTACCTATTGACAAGTATAAAACATCTGCAGCCGAATATTTTGAAGTAGGAAACCACACTTTTTCTTCCATGCCAGATCTCATAAGGTGTTTTCATATGATTCTTATTATCATTGATCTGTTTTGAGTGTAACACGCAGTGTTCACTGCTTCTGCCCAAAACCTTTGAGAGATACCAGAATCAGCAAGCATTAGTTCTAGCAGCCTCTTTAAGGGTCCGATTTCTCCTTTCAGCTACACCATTTTGCTGAGGAGTTCTAGCTGCTGAGAGCTCATGCTTAATTCCGGCATTCTCTAAATAATTTAAAAGAATTTGATTGATGAACTCAGTTCCTCGATCAGATCTGATTCTATCAATTCCAACTGATTTTTCATTTAATAGTCTTTTGAAAAGCTTAATCAGTTGAGCAGCAGTTTGGTCTTTGGACTTGAGAAATATAACCCAAGTGAATCTTGAAAATTCATCTATAACCACCAAGGTGTATTTCATTCTCCCTAAGCTCATGACTGGTATTGGACCAAATAGATCCATATGTAACAGCTCTAAGCATCGGGAAGAAGATTTACTGACCCTTGTTCTTAAAAGAAGATTTGATTTGTTTACCAAACTGACATGCTGAGCAAATTTTGTCTTCGATAAAATCCATTTTGGGCAGCCCAGTAACAAGATCGTGGTTACTCAAATATACAATATACTTGAAATTCATGTGGTTTAATCTCTTATGCCACAACCAGTTTTTAGAAGATTTTGAGGCAATAAAACATACTGATGCATAAGGTTGATCATTCCAACTGACTTTGTAAGTGTTTCCACACCTTTTGCCAGTTAGGATGATCTCTTCAGTTGAGTTTTTGACTGAACAAGAATGTTTGTCAAACTGAACTGAGAATCCATTATCGCATAATTGACTGATACTAATCAGATTATACTTAAGATTCTCAACTAATAATACATCATTAATGGTGAAGTTACCATGGATAAGCTTACCCTTACCCACAGTTTTACCTTTAGAGTTATCTCCAAAACTGATGTTTGGTCCAGTGTATTTGACCAATTGAGACAATAAATTTAAATCTCCTGTCATATGGCGTGAACATCTACTATCCAAGTACCATATAGATTCAAAGCTTGTACCTGTTACCTGCAATCACACACAAGATAAGATTTTGTTACCCCTTTTTCTATTTGGGTCCAAAGTTGATTAGTCCTTTAGGAATCCAGACTTGGATCAGTCTAACTGACCGTCCAGTTGCTGTATTCCAGATGGTCTTTCCCTGTTTGTGTGTGCGTGATGTACGGTGTGCAGGAGATACAACATGTGATTTGCCCTTTTTCAACTGATTGTTCAGCCAGTATCTTTTCTGAACTGGATTGCTGTTGTAGTAATTTGAGTAGCCATTAGAGTAATTTTTGCTGAAAATTTTCGGTTGCTGACTTCGAGAGTCAGTCACAACTTTTGGGCTATAACCAATTCCACATCTTTTGCCCTTGTTCATACTTTGAGTTGGCTGTTCAATTAGTTTACTTGGCTCAGCTTGTTCTTGTACCATAACTGATTTTACAAAGTGAATGTATTTCCCTTTGTTTATATTCAGTTTTGGCTGAGTATCTTTGGAAGACGAATCATCTTTACTACAGAATCCTAAACCAGTTTTATCAGTAACTGATTTCTGAGAATTCTGTATATCAGTTAAAGCATCAGACGATTTGTTCCAAGCCTGAATAAGCTCAGTGTGCTTTGAGTTTTCAAGCAACAACTTTTGAATCATTAATTGATCCCTGCTTCTTTCATTTCTGAGCTCAGCAATTTCCCTTTTTAGACTCAACATATCAACTGATTCATCAGTTTTTGTTTTATCGTCTTTGGGATCATTTTGCTTCGCTCTGGCTTTTTCAAACGATAAAGCAAGCTTTTGATACTCATTAACCATATCATGCAATGTCGAAATAAGTTCTTCTCTGGTAAAATCAGTTGAACTAAAATCAAATACATGTTGACTGCTGGACTCTAGTTCTGTATCAGCAGCCATCAGACATTTTACTTCTTCTTCATCGTCACTAGAACTGCATGAAGTTTCTGGTTCTGATTCCTCGCTGTCAGTGTCTGCCCATTTGGCTTTGCTATCTTCAGCTAGGAGTACTTCATGTTTCTTTCTGTAAGGCTTCTTGTCATCCTTAGATCTCCTCTTGTGCTCATATACTTTCTTCTTTCTTTCAGTTGAAACTTGACTGTCCTTCTTGGGTTTGGGACAGTCAGCAATATAATGACCTGGTTTGCCACAGTTGTAGCAAGCATTTGACTCTTCTCTGGAGTTGTTTCTTTGATAGTTCTTTTGAAAATTCCCTTGATTCTTCCTCATGAATCTTCCAAACTTCTTAATGAACAATGACATGGCATCATTGCTTAGTTGATCAGCAGCTTTCTCAACTGAACCAGTTGGTTCTGTTCTTACAGCAGTTAAGGCGGTAGTTGCTGCTGGGGTAGATGGTTCTCCCTCTCGAGTTTGCAGTTCAAACTCATATGCTTTCAAGTCAGCGAATAGATCATGGAGTTCAACTTTGTTGAGATCTTTAGACTCCCTCATCGCCATGGTTTTCACATCCCATTCCTTGGAAAGACCTCTGATTATTTTCAATGCAACTTCTTTGTTTGAATACACCTTTCCAAGTGCATTAAGTTCGTTGATGATGCAGCTGGTTCTTTCATCATATTCATGCATTGTTTCTCCAACTTTCATTCTGATGTTGTCGAACTTCTGCACGACAACAGAAAGTTTGTTTATTTTGGTTTGTTCGTTGCCTTCGCAAAGCTGAATTAACTTCTCCCAAATCTCTTTGGCTGTCTTGCACATCTTGATTTTACTGAACGTTACTTTGTCCAGTGTTTTGTACAATATGTCCTTTGCTACATTATCTAGATTTGCTTTCCTCTTGTCCTCAGTAGTCCACTCATCTCTAGGCTTTTCAATTCTGTGTGGTGCCCCATCTGTGATTGCAATTGCTGTATTGGCTTTCAAAATCTTCATGGGTCCGTCAGTTATAACGTACCACATGTCATCATCCTGTGCAGCTAGATGAGCCTGCATCCTGATCTTCCAATTGTCAAAGTCTTCTCTTGAGAACATAGGAATCTTGTTGAATGAAGGCATAGTGAACAATTTAAGTAAGATAATCTTTGATAGGATATAACTATGCTCTGATACCACTTGATAGGATCGGTTAATCGAGTAAAGAGTGTTTAGAAGGGGGGTTGAATAAACACTGCTCGAATTTAAAATATTCTTCGACAATATGAGTTCAGTTCTGTTACAAACTGAACCTAAATATCCCGTCGGTCAACAACAATCAGTTAAACTGAATAGAACAGTTGCGGAAAACTAACTGACTGAAAGATAGAGTATCTAACTGAAAATGGTAACTGAAATAATGACAAAGTAAGTTTCTGGATGTTCGGAGAATTGAATAACTCCTACGTCACCCCTTCTATCACGAAGATAGGATATCCACTAAAAGACTTTGATCAAATACACGACACTGTACTGACCCACTTCAGTTTGGA
The DNA here is from genome assembly GCF_022965805.1 of Primulina eburnea. NCBI lineage: Eukaryota > Viridiplantae > Streptophyta > Magnoliopsida > Lamiales > Gesneriaceae > Primulina > Primulina eburnea. The sequence continues at coordinate 23,899,669 of NC_133109.1, read as the reverse complement.
CTTATCACTTTGCCAAAACTGAAACTCTTAGCATACAACACTTTTATAGATCGTAACTGATCTTAGCACAACTTAGAAAATCTATAAAGATTACAAAGTGCTAAATAAGCTCGAGAATGTAGTCTTGAATACTACTGATATGACTAATAAGCGTGAGCTTTGATTTCTGATTTCGAGTAGATATTTTTGCAGCGTAACAGTAAGTAGAATAGGATAACTGAAATTCGGGGGTTCTTCAGTTGCTATTCTTCGACTATATATAGGCTCTCCTCTCAACGGTAACTTTAAAGAATGTTTGAATATTCTAACCATTGATTGCCGCGTCGATATATTCTGACAATCGTGCACTGTTTATTCTGCAATGCGGCGTTCCACTACTAGTTGCAGGTATATGTACTATTTTGTCTGTTGTCGCTTTCAACTGATGATGTGTACAACTGAGAGGTCAGCTGGTAATGAATCAGTTGTCGAAAATGAACTTCAGTTGTAGAACAGTTGACTGAGTTCAGCAGATGACGTGTTCAGTTGTTGAGCAGTTCAGTTGCTAAGTTTAGTTGGTAAGTTCAGTTGGTAAGTCTTTTTGTCAAAGCACCGGAATTAAGTTTCCAACATAAACCAACTGATATCTGATGATGTTTAAAATATGCTATTATTGTAGCAATTTTTCTTTTCTCAACTGATGTATTTACTCATATGTAAATACATGGAAGTTTACTCAAATAAAACATCATGATTATTCAGATTTGTCTCTTTGTGATTGAATAGATATTCTCAGTTTTCTTGCCTATAATGCTTGAATGATTAAATGACTAATTAAATAATTCTCAAATACGGGCTTTCATTCAGTTCCTGAGGAGGGGTGCGTTCTGTTTAACTGAAAACATGTATTCGAATTCAGTTACTCTCTCAGTCAACTGATAAATACTGTTTTAAATTTTTCTCCTTTCTACTCAGTTTTAAAAGGTGTTTTTCTTTTGATTCAGTTGTTAAGGGAGAGCTTTTGACAATTTGAATGTACTAACTCTTAAACTGAATATATTGCGCTTAACTGCTCAAGTTTTGTAAGCATCAAAAAGGGAGAGATTGTTGGAACTTTTCAAGTTCGCAATCTTGATTTTGATGGTAATAAAACTTATTAATTGTGTTAATAATGATCTACCTTAGTTGTGCAGCATCTAGGATCACCTACGAGTTGTTTACATCGTAAAACTGAAGACCCAACTGATGGCTCAAAATGAATCAGTTCAACTGGCTACATCATTTGAGCAGTACAGCTGAATGACCAGTTGATAGGTAATTCAGCAGGAAAACCTCAGAAGCCTGGCCAGTCGAAAGAGTGTTCCAATGATGAAGAAACCCAGCTGAACAGTCCAACTGAACGAGTGTGAAATCAGTTCAACTGACGAGTCAATTGATTTCACCAGCCCAACTGAAAGATCAGTTCAAACTGACTGGTTCGAAGCATCAGTTAGAATCCTTTAGTTATGGACGATAATAGATTTCTTCAAAGTGGATTCCAGCTGTGCGACAAGGTACAAAGCCATTATCCAGTCAAAGGACAAAAATGGACGTTGCATCAGAGCATTAAAGACAAAACGCTTCAGAGAGACAGTCAAAAAGACGTGACACATAGTCCAAGAAGCCGATTCAAATGCAACGGATAAAATAAATGAGTCTCACTGTACGATCATCTTCCTCCTCCTATATAAAGAGAAGAGCGGTGAAGACTCAAACAACAGAGGGAGCACATATACAATACTAGAGAGTAAAGGACACGATCAGTTGCATATCAGCTTTTAGAAGCACTTAAGCCCAGAGGGAATTATTCATTGTAATATCTGCTTAGTTTAGAAGCATGTTATCCCTCAGTGTGTGAAAACGTTTCTGTTCAGTTCTCACACACATTCACTCTCAAAACCACGTCTGGCACAAAGACGTTAAACTTGTGTATGTAGTCTTTCTCACATAGGCGTTAAATAAGTGTTGACTGGAAGTTGCTGTTTCAGTCGTAGCTAGGAGTTCAGTTTAGGCAGTAGATAAGTCCTAGCTGAGTGGGCTTGTACACGTAGTTGTATAAATCAAAGTCTTCTAGTGTATCCTATCCGTGGAGATAGAAGGGGTGACGTAGGAGCAGTTGAAGTCTCCGATCTTCCATAAACATATCTTGTGTATTTAACTGATTATCTATCGCTTTAAAATTTTTTTGATTAGTTAGAGTGTTCGTTTGTTCAGTTGTTACCATAACTGAAATACAAGAATACAAAAACTAATATGTGTTCTTTCAGTTATTCAGTTTACACAAGTTAAAATATTTTCTAACATTTCAGTTTTCTTTACGAAGGAGTACTTCGAGTTTCTTCCGCTTGGTTTGAAACCAAACTCGATTAACACGAGCTATTGAAGCTCATTGAAGGTTGTTATGTGCGAAATGCCTTCGAAGGCACTAACACACACGATCCATAAATTTTACACATCACCAGTTAAGGAACGGAGCTATCAACCAACATTTGTACAAGAGCAGACTGCAACGCATAGTGGGAACTCCACATATCATAAAAGCTACAGTGTACAATTGTCAGAAGTATGTAAACGTGGCTATACAACGGATATAAAGTTTCAAATGGATTTATTGTTACCGTTGGAAGCAAAGCATATAAATAGCCGAGAAGATCAGCTGAGCAAAAATATAAGTGATCTAGAATCCGCAATCCAGAAATCAAGCAATCAGTTGCCAAGCAAACTATGTGCATATTCTTTCAATTATAAATCACTCAAAAGCTCACGCTTAATATATATATTCATAGAATTTAAGGCTATACTTTGAGCTTAAAATCACAAACATTCACTACATTATTATTCGATCCTGTAGAGATCAGTTATGCTTAGTTACATATCAGTTGAGTACTGATAAATTGTATTGAAACTAAGAGTTTCAGTTTGGCATTGTTAAGTCCAAAACTGAAGTGGGTTTGTACTAATCAGTGTATAGATCAAAGTCTTTTAGTAAATATCCTATCTTCGAGATAGAAGGGGTGATGTAGGAGTATTTGAAATCTCCGAACATCTAAAAATCTTGTCCCCCCTAATTTCAGTTTTTATTTTATCAGTCATTCAGTTTATTTCCGCACTTTCATTAGTTAACTGATTGATATTGACAAACAAGATTCCTGAATTCAGTTTATCACTAAACTGATTCAATATTCGAAGAAGTTGTGAATATTGTTAAGTGTTTATTCAAACCCCCCCCCCCCCCCTCCTGAATATGAGACAGGAAAGATGGCTTGAATTGGTGAAGGACTACGACTGTGAGATTAGCTACCATCCGAGAAAAGCTAATGTAGTAGCGGACGCATTGAGTCGAAAGGCAGCAGTTATTACTCAATTATCACTTCAAATACCACTACAATCCAAGATGCAGCGGTTTGAGCTTACAAGTTATATTAGGGGCGAGGCCCTTAATCTTGCCACCTTGACAGCACAGTCGACTTTAAAAGATAGAATCCGTGAGGGACAGTCTTCTGATGATCAATTGAAAAAGTGGAGAGCAAGAGATGAATCCAAGGGCCGGAAGTTGTATTCTGATGCGGATGGTATAGTTCGTTATCGAGATTGTTTATGGATTCCTAGTGACGACTCTTTGACTGAACTCATTATTAAACAAGCTCATGACTCGAAACACTTCATTCATCTGGGAAGCACTAAGATGTAGAGATCTTCAAATATTATATTGAGGGCCGGGCATGAAGCGTGATATTCTGCGTTTTGTGACCGAGTGTTTGACATGTCAGCAAGTAAAAGCAGAACATCGGAGGCTAGCGGGAAAAAGCTTAAGCCACTTCCTATTCCCGAGTGGAAATGGGAAAATATTACTATGGACATTGTTGTGGGACTGCTGAGGACTATTAAGAGATTTAATGTTATATGGGTGATAGTGGATCGTCTTACGAAATCAGCGTATTTTCTACCTATCAAGACGACATTCACCATGATATAGTATTTTGATCTGTATATTCGAGAGATAGTTTTTCTGCATGGGATTCCAGTATCTATTGTTTCTGACAGATATCCGAGATTTACATCATCTTTCTGGAAAGCGATGGGGACCAAATTATTTTTCAGTACAGCATTCCATCCTAAAACCGATGGTCAATCTGAAAGAGTTACTCAAATTTTATAGGATCTACTACGAGCTTGTGTTTACCATTTCCAAGGAAGTTGGGAACCAAAATTACCTCTAGTAGAGTTCACCTACAATAATAGCTATCAATCATATATTGGGATGGCTCCTTTTGAGGCACTTTATGGAAGGAAATTTAGATCTCCTATTCGTTGAGATGAGGTTGGCGAAAGAAGGGAGATTGGTCCTGATTTGATCGAAGAAACAACCGAGCTAGTAGTCAAAATTTGAGAGAGAATGAAGACTGCACAAAGCCGACAGAAAATTTCTGCCGACAAGCGAACGGAGAGAGATAGAGTTTGCAGTGGGAGACCACGTATTTGTGAAAATAGCACCTATGAAGCGTGTTATGCGATTTGGCAAGAAAGGAAAACTTAGTCCAAGATTCATAGGGCCATTTGATATTTTGGAGAGAACTGGAACACTAGCCTATAGAGTGGCACTGCCACCCATGCTATCTGAAGTACACAATGTGTTTCATATCTCGATGCTGTAAAAGTACATGTCGAACCCATCACATGTACTAAATTATGAACCTCTAAAATTGACTCCAAATATGACTTATGAAGAAAGGCCTATCCAATTCTTGGCTAGACAAGAAAGAAGACTCCGAATTAAGGTTGATGCTTTTTCTTATTTTTTAAAATAAGGAGTTTCGAGGTGATTTAACACGTCGAGACGTAATTTTTATCGGTATTTGATTTTCAACAAAAATACGAAATTTTTGACAACCCGACTAATAATTTCACGAACTTTCTTAAACGAAATATTTAATTAATGCACTAATGGGCTTAATGGGCCAAGCTAACCATGTTAATCGGCCTAAACTATTATCAAGTTTTATCTAACAAATAAAAAAGCCTAAACACCACCCATAACTCATAACAATACACGCCCCTTCCCCCAAAAAATTTACAAGGACTCTTGTCCTCTCACAATCACACGGCACAAACCAAAAACAAGCAAGGAAAGCTTTGAATTTCAAGTAAAATTCACCCAAGGTTTTCTCGTCGCCATTCTTCGCTTCGTCAACCAAATTTTGTGCATTAAATATGCAAATGGATGCCATATTTATTCCCTTTGCTCATCTATCAAAACCTATAAGTATTTGAATATTTTTTGCATGATAAACATGTAACCCTTTTATTTATTTTTGTTTTATGCATCAATATGGTTTTAAAGCATGTTATTTGATCCAAAACATGATTTATATGTACATGAAGGGGCTGCCATGATTAGGGATTGGTTTTGGAACATTTTACAAGATATAAAGAGTCCTAGGATGCACTTAAAATATTGAACGCAAAATATAAATAAGCTAGAACCTTGGATACACATTTTTGGTGTCAAGTTACGGTTTTAAAAGGAACCATGGTTCATGGCCCGGCTTGGGTGCGACCAGGGCTAGGCTAGGTCATGGTCGGGCAGGAGAGGAGTCCTAGCCATTCTAGGACTCGAGCATAGAGGCTGGGAAGGAGTCCTAGCAAGCTAGGACTCTACCTGAGGGCATGCACGCGGTGCAGCAACATTGGCCAAGTGATGTGGCTTGGCTAGGGGGCTTAGGGCTGGCCTAGACTAGTTCTCTAGGGTCCTGATGGGTGCACAAGGGTCTGGGTCAGGGGCTGGCTTGGTGGTTAACGTCCTAGGAGAGTTGCAAGAGTCCTAGCACTTGTAGGAGTCTCAGCCGTAGCTTCCTTCTGATTTGTGTGGCTTCGCTGAAGCTAGGGTCAAGTCCTAGGGGTCCAGTGAGTTCATTAGGGTCCAGGGGAGGTCTGGTCCGAAGATGGCTCAGGGTGGTTCTGGCATGGCTCGAGGGGTTAGTTCATGGTTCGAAACTAGGGTTTTATGGGCTAAAGTTTGAAACATGGTTCAACTAGGGTCGAATCATGGTTCACGAGGGCAAAATAAATATAAAAAGTCTATGTTTTAAATTTGGAAAATTTATATTAAAGTTTGAATTTAATTCGGGATTAAAACGCATTAATAATTCATAATTAAAGAATAAATGAAAAGTCATTGATTTAAGCTAAATAGAAATATGAGAAATTTAATTTAAGCTTAAATAGTTATTTGGGATGGTCTAGAGTCAACGAATTAAGAAATAGTCAAAATTGTGAAATTTTACGTCTAGGGGTAAAACGGTAATTTTACACGTAGAAAATAGTAAACGTCGTGGCAGTGCTCTGAATTTTTTTTACATGTTAAAATGGTTATTTTAAATGTTTATGGATTTTTATGATAAAATGTTGATGCTAAAAGATATGTTGCATGCTTGGTTTAAAAGAAAAAATGATATTTATATGTATGGATTTTATAAAGTGATGGAAATATGAAATATTGAAGGATGTGAAGTAATTGTGACTAATACGAATACGATGTTATGTGAATACGTAAGACCAAGGCTCAGTTGACAGGTGAGAGTGTCGTTGATGTCCTCTCCGCCCAATACTGTGATTACATGTAGATGGATCCATCGCCCCCAATACGAATACGAAAGTCACAATTAGCGATCTGAATTCAACGAAAAGCAATACGTATACGTTTATGTTGGATATGAATATGTATATGATGAATATGAATATCTTGATGATGATATGAATATGAATATGTTTAAGTTGATATGGAAAATATTTAAGTTTATGCATGATTATGAAAATATTATTTTACGTAAAATTATTTTCGTTGTTGCATGTGATCTGTATGCGTATTATTTGTTATCAAGAACATATGATCGATGCATATGATCATGATACTGTGATTACATCGTATTATTTATTTAGACTCATTAGGTGTGATTGATGCATATGATCATGATATTAATGTTGAAGGAGGTCTTGATGGTTGATCATACTGGACTGAAGGTGCACATAACCCGAGGACCAGCGCTTGTTCTTCCGCACTTATGACTTATGTTTATGGTTTATGATTTTAAGTTTATATTAAAGATATTTTTACGACTTTTATTATGTTTTGAGTGGTTTTTGAGAGGTTGTTAGTTTTAGCATTATTGCTAAGTTAGGAGTTAAAAACGTTTGACGATTTTAGATTTTAAACTATTTCCTTTGATTTTCAAATATAGTTGGGTGTTTTATTTTAAAAATGGTGCAAGGTAATTTAAAGTACAAGTATGTATATAGAGTAGTTCTGCTGAAGCTTTGAAAAAATAAAATTTCTAGTATTTTTAAAGCAAAACGAGTAGTGGACGTTTCAAGTTATCAAGCAAACTCTGTGCATATTCTTTCAGTTCTAAACCACTCAAAAGCTCACGCTTAATATATATATTCATAGCATTTAAGGCTATACTTCAAGCTTAAAAGCACAAACATTCACTACTGTATTATTTGATCATGTGAGATCAGTTGTGCTAAGTAGTTACATATCAGTTGAGTACTGATAAACTGTATTGAAACTAAGAATTTCAGTTTGGAATTGTTAAGTCCAAAACTGAAGTAGATTTGTACTAATCAATGTATAGATCAAGGTCTTTTAGTAAAAATCATATATTCGAGATAGAAAGGGTGTCGTATGAGTGTTTGAAATCTCCGAGCATCCACAAATCTTGATTCTCCTAATTTCAGTTTTTATTCTATCTCTCATTCAGTTTATTTCCGCACTTTCACTAGTTAACTGATTGATATTGACAAACAAGATTCTTAAATTCAGTTTATCACTAAACGAATTAATTATTCGAAGAAGTTGTGAAAACCGTTAAGTATTTATTCAACCCTCCTTCTAAACGTTTTTTTACTCCCAATCGATCCTAACAAAATTGTTTTAATTCCTTAAATGCATGTTTATTGCATCAATATGTGTTTTAATTCACGGGTTATTAAAGTTTCATGCATTAGGATTTTAAATTGTATTTCGTGCTCGAGCGAGTAACGGAGACCAGTGATTATCAGGAAAAATATTCTTATTGAATAATTATTTTTAGTTATTTAATAGGAGGTGTTTTAAGTATGATTTTTGAAAATGAGACTTGACTGGGTATTTTTACCCGCCGAGCTAGATTTTTAACTGGTGCATAAATTTTAACGATTCGGAGAACTTTTTGAAGGTTAAACAATATTTACTTTCTGTTAATTATCTTAATAGTAAATCTTGTTCTTACATAGCCAACTGTGTACTTGTGTTCCGTGTATCCAGCTGACCTTTATGCGCTTTAGAAAATCCTTCAAAGTGGTCGTTCTTTTCTGTCCAGCTGACTGAGAATCGATCTCAACACATAGCACTGCTAGGGTCACTTTTTTAAAAAAAAAAAATTCAAAATATTTTAAAAAAATTTATCCACCCCTTTAAATTATTTTAGGATTTCGATCTTTAACAGAATCTTTCCTGATTGTTTCATAAAAACAAATTGGATTGAGGATGTTTCAAATGATTACCCCTATAACAGGGTTTATTTCATCTTACCCATGTGGGCATTGTTCCCATGATTGGATGGATGGCCAAGATTTGTCCATACATATATAGGCCCCACTTTTTTTTTTTTTTGAAATTGTATGTATGGCAAGATCTTACCCGTTGAAATGAAGTGAGACAATGCCCACATAGGTAAGATCTCATTAATCCTATAACAGTATAATGACTAGCTTCCAATGTTAGGTGGGAAATTATGTCGACCATCGTACATGAAATTCCATACAATTTTGTGCATACGACAAATCACCCATTCCCAATCAACTAATCTCTTGTTGTTATTTAATCCCAAACTGAACAAAATTTTTTTGAATTTCAAAGTGTTTGTCATTAAGCTTTTAAAACGGTCATTATGTGGAATTAGGTTCAAATTACTCCCATTAACTAGTTATATCGTTTTAATTTAGGATCAAGTATATTTAGTATTTTTATGAAAAAATAAAATTTGGGGTTTGAATTAAATCAAGGGTACCTAACTGTATGAGAAACATTTAAATAACAACGTAATTTAATAGTAATTTTCCAAAGAGTGAGTCTCATATGAGACGGTATCACGGATCATAATATGTGAGACGGGTCAACCCTACTCATATTCACAATAAAAAGTAATACTATTAGCATAAAAAATAATATTTTTTCATAGGTGACTTAAATAAGAGATCCGTCTCACAAATACGACCTATGAGACCGTCTCTCACAAATTTTTGTCTTTTTCAAATGTCACGTAAAATTTTAAAAATTTCCCTATTATCTCTACCCGTTGGTGTCCGTAGTATATTTTGAAATTTCAAAATGAAATAAATGTGATGGGGACAAAAAAAGAAATTGAAAAAAGGGCAAATAATTGTTTGAAAAACACACAAAGTATGACACACACCAGAAACGGCACGGCCCTCCTGAATAAATAAATATAAATATGAATATAACATTTTTTTTGAATTAATATGAATATAATAATAATTTAATAAACAAGAAGAAAAAAAGTTGCTCAAAAATCCACAAAAGCAAACAAAAATTTGTTTCAGTCTCCGTGTAGAAAAAATGTGTTTGCACTATTTGATCTACAATCAACTATATTTGCAGTCCCTAAGTTCACATTTATTTTCTTGGATAAAAATCAGCACAAAATATTAAAAATATGGTGCTAATATGATATTTGAGTACAATTGTTTAAGATCTGATACTAATATATGATTTTTGAGTATACAAATACGTATGAAAAATATTGATATTATTGACATATGAATTTTCAGATGAAAATCTGTACAAAATATTGAAAATATGGTACTGATATATATATATATATATATATATATATATATTTGAGCATCAACTGTTTTAGATCTGGTACAAAAGTTAAGATTTTGAGTATAAAATTAAAAAAACTTTATTAATATCAAAATTTGCTACATATTTTTGGGCACTAAAAAATCATGTATCAATATTAGATCTGTAACAATCGATACTCAAATAACATATATTAGTATTATTTTTTTATCGATTTTCATCCGAAAATACATATGTGTAATTAATACCAATATTTTATACATATCACTCAAAAATTATATATTAATATCAAATCCAAAACAATTTATACTTAAATATCATATATTAATACCATATTTTTAATTTTTTGAATCGATTTTCATCCAAAATAAAAATAAATAAGTAATACAAACATATTTTGTCGTGGATCACACAACTAAACAAATAATTTTTTTTTGACTCTTGACAAATAATTTATGTTTGAATGTAGGAGTAGAGAACAATTTACAGGTACCATGGGAAAATTGATGGAGCCCACCTCGTACCTTGTGATTTCTGTCCCCATCACACACCAGTAGTAACGTGTCTTTAGGTGGGGCTCCTTCTAGGATGAGTATTCGGTTAATTCGGTTACAAACCGAACCGAATTAACCGAAAACCGATTTAACCGAAATTTTTTGACTAACCGAACCGAACCGAATTTTCACAAAAATCGAATTAACCGAACCGAATTAAAATCGGTTATTTCGGTCGGTAACCGAATTAACCGATTTTTTTTTAAAAAAAATAAAATTTTAAAAATTATATATATAATTAATAATTAATATTCTAAAAAAATTAAAATTTTAAAAATTATATATAAAATTAATAATTAATATTCTATTTTAATCATCAGAAAACACTTTATTCATAAAAAATTAATAATAATATACAATATTAAATATAAAAATATTATAAATTATATTTAAAACATAATAAAATAAAATTAAAATTATTTATTTAATAATTCGGTTAAACCGATATTTTTTTACAAAAACCGAAACCGAACCGAATTAACCGAATTAACCGATATTTGAAAATTTCGAAACCGAATAAACCGATTTAACCGAACCGAATTTCCGAATTAATTCGGTTCGGTCGGTTAAATCGGTTTAACCGAATTTTTGCTCACCCCTAGCTCCTTCCATACACACATGTAATTGTTGAAAAATATATTTAAAATGTGTGTATTGAATATTTGAATATTGAAAATAAGAGTTGTAAATATTGAAAATTAGTGTGTGATGATGTAGGTAATGATGTATTTTATTTTTGGATTATTTGTAAAGATTTCCTATAAATAGATCTCTCATTTGTGAAGAAAATCACAATTGAGTAGAGAAAAAAATATTATAAAGTGTGTAGTGTAGTAAATTTTGAGATTTTTACTTTTTACCATAAATTTTTACTTTTTCACAACACGTTATCAGCACGAAGCTCTAAAAGTCCTCCATCCTTTTCCAAGCTCCAAACAAAAGAAAAAAGTAACAAAAGTAATAATATTTATTTTACTGTTATTTATTTATTGTGTATATATTTAATATAATATAATGTTATTATTAATAATAAAAATAAAATTTTCAAAAACTTGTTATAAATCCTAGGAGGATGTTAAGACGACATCCCATATTCCCGGTAAGGGATACGACAAGTATAAAAGCCTGTAAGGTTTTTAAACAAAATAAATTATGACACTTCATTATAATAATGTGATATGATATACATAATTATTTAAACATGTCTAATATTATATACATCATATTATTACCATAAAATTATACAAATACATACATTATTTTTTTTGTACACCAACGATCATAAACGGTAAAAAAACAGCTAGTTTTTGCCCTATAAATATGATCTCACAAACTCTTTCAATCACTCCAACTTTCTCTTCTTCTCTAAAAATTATTCTTCATTAAAATTTTCGAAGAAAAAAGAAGATGACTTTCTCAAGGTTATTTTTAATTATTTTGGCTATCATACTCACGAGTCTTTTATTTATCGGAGAATATCCTCCTCGTGTGTTTTCTTTATTTTTACAAATGCTTGTACTTGTTGTTTATCCATTACTTTGTATTGCAATATTCATTAACTAATAAAATGCATCGTCATTTTTTTAGTACCACCATGTCAAATTTAACAAAGATCGAATTTGTTGCGCTCGACATCACGGGGAAAAATTATATGTCATGGACTCTCGATGTAGAAATGCATCTTGAGTCATTGGGTCTAAGTGAGACAATAAAAGAAAATGGCATATCGACATCACAAGAAAAGGCAAAAGCCATTATATTTTTGCGTCGACATCTCGACGAGGGATTGAAATGTGAATATTTAATTGAAAAAGATCACATGGCTTTGTGGAAAGGATTGAAAGAAAGATTTGAACATATAATGGAAGTTATACCTCCGACCGCCCGTGATGAATGGAATATGTTAAGATTCCAAGATTTTAAAAAAGTCAATGATTACAATTCAGCGATGTATCGAATAATCACGCAGCTAAAATTTTGTGGACATGAGGTCACAGAATCGGAAATGCTTGAAAAAACATTTTTCACGTTTCATGCATCAAATATTACTCTACAGCAACAATATAGAGTACGTGAATTTGCGAGATATTCTGAGCTCATTGCCTGTCTTCTTGTGGCGGAAAAGAACAACGAGCTATTAATGAGAAATCATCAGTCCCGACCCACTGGATCAACAGCATTTCCAAAAGTAAATGTTGTAAGTAAAAATGAATTTAAACCTCGAAACCAAAATCAAATTCAAAGACAAGATTTTGGTCGAGGTCGAGTTCGAGGTCGTGGACGTGGACGTGGAATTGGCCGTGGTCGTGGTCGAGGCCGTGGTTTTGAAAACAATAGAGATAGTTATTTTTATAACTCATCTCAACAGAGCGTCCCAAACCATCCACCGAAAAGGCATCATGAGAATACAAGTGTTAATGAGAATCACTCAAAAAATTATGAAAGTTCTTGTTTCAGATGTGGTACTCCAGGACATTGGTCCCGTATTGGTCGAGTCCCTGAGCATCTTTGCAAACTTTATAAAGAATCATTAAAGGGGAAAGAAAAGGAGACCAACTTCATTGACTCAGTGACCGTTTGAGTGATTCAACTCATTTTGATGCTAGTGATTTTATGAATGATTTCTCTGGAAATGATCAATATGTTGGTGGGATAGGAATGAACAATATTGATGCTGCACATTTTCTCAATGATTTCTCTGAAAATGAACAATATAATGGTAGAATATAAATGTGCATAATTTATTTTTCATGTATTCATATAATAATGTTTTATTGTACAATTATGATATGTGTTATATTTATATATGTATTGTCAGTAATTTTATTTCATTGCATATTTTTTTGAAGTTCAAATATGGAAAATGTTATGAGCAAAGCTGAAGTTTGCATACCCGATAGTGGTACAACGCACACTATCCTCTGAGATAAAAGATATTTCTTAGAACTAAAACCAACAAAAACAACGGTGAATACAATATCAGGTCCTGTAGACTTGATTAAAGGATGTTGTAAAGCACAATTTTTGTTACCTAATGGTACAAACTTTTTATCAATGATGCTTTATATTCACCACAATCGAAAAGAATTTTGTTGAGTTTTAATGATATATATTCCCATGGGTATGATACTCAAACAATGAATGAAGGGAATGAGAAATATATGTGTCTTATCACATATAAATCAGGAAAGAAAAATGTGATTGAAAAACTACCAATGCTCCCTACTGGATTGCATTATACACATATAAGTCCGATTGAATCAAACATGGTAGTTGTTAATTCTTCAATATTAACCAATTAGCATGATCGATTGGGACATCCTGGTTCAGCAATGATGCGAAGAATTATAGAAAATACACATGGTCATCCGCTGAAAGACCAGAAGATCTTTCAAAATAATAAGTTTCAATGTAAAGTATGTTCTCTTGGAAAACTTATTATAAGACCATCACCAGTCAAAATACAAACTGAATCACCAATGTTTCTTGAACGTATTCATGGTGATATTTGTGGACCAATCCATCCACCATGTGGACCATTCAGATACTTTATGGTATTGATTGATGCCTCCAGCAGATGGTCACATGTATGTTTATTGTCAACTCGAAATGTTGCATGCAAGATTACTTGCTCAAATAATAAAATTGAGGAATCAATTTCTCGATTATACAATCAAGAAAATTAGACCTGATAATGCTGGTGAATTTACTTCCCAAACTTTCAATGATTATTGTATGTCTATGGGAATCATTGTTGAGCATCATGTTGCTCATGTACATACACAGAATGGATTGTCTAAATCATTGATTAAACTTCTGCAAATGATTGCTAGACCAATGATTATGAAAACAAAGCTCCCTATTTCTATATGGGGACATGCAATTTTACATACTGCTTCATTAATTCGCATCAGACCAAGTGCATATCATAAATACTCCCCATTGCAGCTTGCATTTGGTAAAGAACCAGACATTTCTCATCTGAGAATTTTTGGATGTATGGTGTATGTGCCTATTGCACCACCACAAAGAAAGAAAATGGGACCTCAAAGAAAGGTTGGAATTTATATCGGTTATGATAGTACATCAATCATTCGATATCTTGAACCTCAGACAGGCGACGTGTTCACAGCACGTTTTGCTGATTGTCATTTTAATGAGGAAATATTCCCAATGTTAGGGGGAGAACAGAAACATACCGAAAAAGAAATTACATGGTATGCATTATCATTGTTACATCTGGATCCAAGAACACAACAATGTGAAAAAGATGTACAGCAAATTGTGCACTTGCAAAGAATAGCAAATCAAATACCAGATGCATTTACAGATGCGAAAAGGGTAACTAAATCATATATACATGCTGTAAATGCTCCTGCTCGAATTGAAATTCCAAAGAAACAAATTGAACAAAGTCATGACTATCCGGACTCGGACAAGCGCCAGGACTCGGTCGAGCACCTGGGCTCGGCCACAGGGGCTTGGCCGCCACAGGGGCTTGGCAGAGCACTAGCACTAGTGCTCATCTGAGTCCGAATAGTCGAATCACACGTGTCCGAGCTCAATCAGCGATCGGAGTAGGGTTATGTCAAGCACAAATTCTTGTGACATGAATCCCAAGCCCGAGCTTGTTCCTATCCTAAGAACTGTCACATGTCAAAAGCGTGAATAATATTTAAATAGGCTAGAATCTCGCCGTATGATTAGATGTAACGAGGAGTCCGACTCGGACTGGCAGTGATTGGAGAAGAATTGCGTGAATAATCTTTAAATATGCTAGAATCTCGCCGCATGGTCAGATGTGACGAGGAATCCAGCCCGGACTGGCAGTAATGGTAGAAGAATTTAATTTTATAAGGAAATTTACCTAAAATAGACTTCGACACACTATGGGAAGAAGTCCTCTCAACCATTATAAATACCCATATATGTTTCATGGTCAAGAAAAAGGACATATCCACTACCACCTATCGAATCTTCTCATTTATCCATTCCTAAATCTGATCAAGAGGTCGAAGTGGTCGTGTCGGGAAAATTTTCGACACCTTCCAGTACCCCTTCATCTGTATAAACAGGTGGTGCTCCATCCGCTCCGGTTCAAACATTTTTGATCTGGAGATCAAGCTCACCAGACCGGACCCAGGGAAAAGTTGGTATCATCAGTATAATATAAAAAATTTCAAGTACAAAACTAAAATTTAAGATATTACTTGTATTTTTGTACAATATGTTAGACTTAAATTTATTGCGGCGATACAAACCAAAACCAGCTAGCTGTTAGTGAAAACCAGTAGACAATATAAAAGCAAGACTTAGTTTTCAGAACTCAGTTAACCAGTAGCAGAACCGAGTCTGCGATTAGGATAAACTTGACGTCTTCTATGCTAACGGAATTAGTCTTAAATGTTACCGTTACTTTATCAAGTACAAGTATTTATTGCACCATTAAATGTTGTACTATGTCATTTAATTCGATTTACCCATTTTAGTCAGTAACAAGACTGATTGTGTTGAAAGCTTTTTGCAGGATCCATTTAAGGAATAAAGCTGTTTCTTTCAGACATCAAAAGAGCCGTTTTTGATTATAGACGTTGGATTCAAGTTATCTATATATATGGATCAAAACCACTTGAAGGTGATCACTGATCTTTTATCTATCCAACGCTACTTTGAGCAACCGCGGATCAATCATCATATTCTAAGCTCAAAATTGCAGAAAAGCAGTACACTCTTCATATTTTACATCTGATCTTTGGAGATCATCTTGTACAGCTTTTTCCTCATCTCTTCAAGCAAAACACCTTAATATATTTCGAGAAGAGTTTACAAACTGGAAAAGAGTCTTTTCCAGAACTTCGTTATACTGAGTCACTTTGTGTTTAGTTACTAAGAGTTTCAGTATGCAAGATATAAGCCCTGCTGAAGTAGGTGTGTACAAGTGTTGTACTGTAAAATCCAAAGTCTTTTAGTGATACCTTCTGGAAATAGAAGAAGGGGAGACGTAGAAGATTTTATCTTCGAACTTCCAGAAAAAACTACTGTTTTATTGCCTACTGCTATTACTGTTTTTTAACCTTACTCCATCGGATTGTTTCCGCACTTATCATTGTGGTCTGCTAGACGTACTATTGAACAAGAACAACTACAATCTCTAACAAGATTCTAGCACCCTTTGCAAAAACTATAATTAAAGGAGGAGAGTTTATTCACCCCCCCTCTAAACTCTACATCGTTCCCCAACAAGTGGTATCAGATCAGATTTCTCTTGTTCTGAAAATTTGCAACAGTTATGGCTCATTTTAGCAAGGTTCCCATGCTCTCAAAAGAAGATTTTGATGATTGAAAGATCCGGATGCAAGCTCATCTTGCAGCCCAAGATGATGACATGTGGTATGTCATCACATACGGTCCATTAAATATCTTAAAGCCAAATACAGCTATTGCTGTTACTGAAGGTGCTCCACAAATAGTTGAAAAATCAAGAAACGAATGGACTGGAGAAGATAAGAAGAAAGCTAATCTCGACAATGTTGCAAAAGATATTCTTTATAAAACTCTTGATAAAAACACATTCAGTAAAATCAAGATGTGTTCTAGTGCGAAAGAAATCTGGGAAAGCTCATTCAAACATGTGAAGGAAATGAGCAGACAAAGGAAAATAAACTGTCAGTAGCAATGCAGAAGTTTGAAAATTTGAAAATGAAAGCTGGAGAAACTCTAAATGAGTTTGATGAACGTTTCAGCATCCTGGTTAATGAACTCGCTGCCCTTGGTAAAGAGCACAACAACAGAGAAATAGCACTCAAGGTGATGAGAGCTTTACCTAGGGAATGTGACGTCAAAACAATGGCTATGAGAGTATCTAAATATTTAAACAAGTTGGAGCTACATGACTTGTTCGCCGACTTAAAAGCCTACGAGTTCGAGCTAGAAGTGAGAAGCGGAGAAGAGCCATAAACAAACCTACCAACCAAGGCCCTTACTGCTACAGCTGCTGCTACTTCTACTGCTGCTGCTGTAGTCATCCCACAAGCAGTACCTGCTGCATTTATTGAGAGTACTTCTGAAAAGACTGCTGAAAAGATCAGCAATGACGCTATGTCTCTCTTGTAAAAAAGTTCTCCAGGTTCATGAAGAAGAATCACCGAGCTTATCAAAACCCTAATCGGAACTTCAAGAAGGATTCACCACCTGGTGATTTGGCGTGCTTTTTGGTCATTTTATTGCTGACTGTCCAAAGCCCAAGAAAGATGACCAGAAGAAGAAGGAGTACAAAAAGAATGACAAGAAGTTCAGAAAAGACCGCAAAGCGATGATTGCTGAAGAAAGCAAATCTAAATGGGCGGATTCCAGTTCTGAGTCTTCTGACTCAGAAAGTCATTCCAGTGAAAGTGATGCAGAAGAGATCAAATGTCTTATGGCGGATTTTGAACCAAACTTGACATCTGAAGAGTTATTCGACTTTGACTCTGACGAATTTACACGAACTGATTTAATTAAAGCATTGCATGACATGGTAGGGGAGTACTCGAGACTTTCTCAATCATTCGAAGAAGTTAAGATTGAAAATCTAAACTTAAAAAATCAAGTCAGTAAATTCACTTGCTTGCAAGAGAATAGCTGCAATGATTTGAAAGAGGAGATGAGTAAGTTGAAAACCGAGAATGAAAGAGTAAAGGCAGATTACCAGACAATGAGATCTGAAAATCAGAAGCTGTCTGTTCTGGTAAATGCTTGGAAAAAGTCTTTTGTTTCATTGGACAAGATGCAAGAATTACAGAAACAATCCGGAGATAGAAGTGGTCTCAGATTCAGCAATAATGAAAGCACTTCTGAAACCAGTATGAAGCCAGAACTTGATAAAGGCAAAGGGAAATTCATTCACTTTGTTAAATCCAGTGTGGTATATGAACCTGAAGTACCAACTGTTCAAGTTGAAAAGAATGTAAATCAGATGAACAGAAGAAAGAATTATGGTTTGGGATTTGTTGAACCTAAGGGAAAATTTTACCAGAGTGCTGGATCCAGTAGAGGATTCAACTCAGGAGGACAACCCCCTATGAAGGTTAAAAACTATCAGTAATATAATTCTAGACCTGTTCAGAAGAGATACAGGCTAGACAACTGAAACAGAAGAGAAAAACAACATCCTAATATGCATATTGTTAGAAATAACAGATCCTATGTTGCACACACCTCTATGGATACCCGAAGTACAAAATCACCGAAAATTGTACAAATGTGTGTTCCTAAGAGACTAATAAGGCTTGGACCCAAGTAGATGGGGTACCAGATACTAAAATTTGTGTTTGCAGGAACATGTGAAGAAAGCTAAAGTAAGCAGCTCCACATGGTATCTGGACAGTGGATGTTCCAGATACATGACTAGACAGAGGAATCTACTTTCTGAAATAATGAGCTGTACTGGACCTAAGATAACCTTTGGAGATAACTCAAAAGGTAAAACCGTGGGTAAGGGTAAGATTATCCATGGTAACATAACTATCAATGAAGTACTACTGGTTGAGAATCTCTGTTATAATTTTATTATCATTAGTCAACTGTGTGATAATGGTTATTCTGTAGCTATTAAGAAGCACATATGCACAGTTAAAGATTCTTCTTAGTCTATTTTTTTAACTGGAAAGAGAGAAGGCAACACTTACAAAGTCTCATGGAACTTATATCATGCTATTGTTCCTACATGTTTAGTTGCTTCTCTTACTTTTAAGCATTAGCTCTGGCACAAGAGATTGAATCATTTGAATTTCAAGTCAATCAATAATCTCAAGAAGCAGAACATAGTGGATGGTTTGCCTGATATTAATTTTGTTAAGAATCATGTTTGTTCTGCATGTCAGCTTGCAAAACAGATCAGGTCCAACTTCAAGAACAAAGGCAGTAAATCAACTTCAAGATTTTTGGAATTACTGCATATGGACTTATTCGGTCCAATCCCTATCATGAGCTTAGGGGGAATGAAATACACCCTTGTTGTTATTGATGATTTCTCTAGATTTACTTGGATAATATTTCTTGCTGGAAAAGATCAAACCGGTAACCTCCTGATCAAGCTTCTGAAAAAGATTCAAAATGAAAAATCTTCTTCTATTATTAAAATCAGAAGTGATCGGGGTACTGAGTTCACTAACAAAATTCTTGAGTTATATTTAGATGAACAGGGAATTCATCATGAATATTCAGCTGCCAGAACGCCTCAACAGAACGGAGTAGCTGAGAGGAGAAACAAAACTCTTAAAGAAGCTGCTAGAACAATGCTAGCAGATACAGATATCTCTCGGCGCTTCTGGGCAGAAGCAATCAACACTGCATGCTACACGTAAAACAGAACAATGATCAACAAAAGGCATAATCAGACTCCTTATGAAATATGGAAAGGGAGTAAACTAATATATCTTATTTTCATGTGTTTGGTTGAAAATGCTTTGTGCTCAATAATGACAAAAATTATTTAACTGCATTTGATTCAAAATCAGATGCTGGACTATTTCTTGGCTACTCTGCTGTGAGCAAAGCTTTTAGAATCTTCAACAATAGAACTCTCAATGTTGAATAATCGGTTCATGTTTTCTTCGATGAGGACAACAGTACTCCTGAAATATCTAATCTGTCAAATTTGAGTAACAGGATAAACAGGATTCATCTGGAACCAGATAGTGAAGAAGATACAGAACCAAGCATTAAAGATATTCAAAATCCAGAATCAGACATTCCAATAGTGGAACCAGAAGTACAAACATTAAACTTACCACTACCAGCAGAAGAAACTCAAGAATCTATTACTGATTCAGTTGAGATCAATCTAAATATATCAAATCAGGAAGAAATCCATTTAAACCTTTTTATCTGGAGAAAATCTCATCATCCATCTTTGGTTATTGGAAATCCAGCAGCACCCTTGAGAACCAGAAGGCAAATGATTAATGAATATATGCATTCTGCTTTTATCTCTCAGGATGAACCAAAGAAAATTGAAGAGGCTCTTCTGGATCCAAGTTGGATTTAAGCTATGGAAGAAGAACTGAATCAATTCAAAAGAAACGAAGTTTGGTTTCTAATACCTAGACCATTTCACCAAGCTGTCATTGGAACCCGGTGGGTATTCAGAAACAAACTAAATGAAGAAGCACAGTGATTAGAAATAAAGAAAGACTGGTGGCTCAAGGTTTTAGACAAGAGGCTGGAAGTAGTCTTTGGAATTCTTCTGCTGATACTGACTCTGGAGAAGGCTCCAAGAGATCACTTGCACTTATCATTTGTGTTGGTTTCATAAAGAGATTGAATGATTTAGTTTGTGCATTTGCAGATTATTTTATAGAGTGTTGGGAAGCTGAAGAGACGGCGATTTGACTACACGAATACCAAGATTGATATATATTTTCCTCAGAAACCATATCGTCGCATTTATTAATTGCATAAATTTAGGGGGACTGTCCTTTTATACTCTGTCAGAAGCAGAAAAGATGTTTGTCTTTTCCATAAAACAAGTGTATACTGGTTTTTGTATCAATCTGTTGAAAATATTTTAGCATCTTATGACTTCCAGTAGATATTATCATAAAACGACAAACCCTCTTCTGATCTTTTTTAGTAACCATCTGGACAGCCCGCTCTTTTAGTATCACTTTTCAAATTTTGAAATAATTAGTGTCTCTCTGACACGCTCTGCATGAATTTTCTCATACTCAACCGTAAACATATTGACATGTGTCCTTGTGTTTACATTGACAGCTGTACATTCTTTTTTAAATATTAACCGCTCTTTTTACTCCTTTTCAATTTTATGTTTCCAGAATCCTACTCTCTGAGCTACTGCTTTCTTTCGAAATCGTGATTACACAATCTATTTCGAAGCTACTTCTTTTACAGGCAAAGAAATGGCTGCAGCTTACATTCTCAATTCTTATCAAGTCAACTTTGCATCAATACTTACCATCAAGGATGAAGGACTTGTTCAGATGTTCCAAGCTGTTGAAAAATATGGACTCCAAAAGTTTTTGGAAGCACCCGCTATCATTTACAAGACCGATGTTTTGGAATTCTTCGACAAAGCATCTGTTCAAGATGGAAATATTGTTTATTCTCAGGGGGACACATCTATTTCTATTGATGCTACACTGCTTGGTTCAACATTCTTTTTTCCAATCTCTGGCACCTCTGATATGTCAGGAATTTCGAAGGAAGAAATGTCCATTGCCCTTTCTACCTTCTCAGCTTCTGGAGAGGAACTTTCTCCCTCTTTCTTCAAGAAGCTTCTGAAAATGGAGTACCAAGTACTCAATGATATTGTGGCGAAGTCACTTCTTGTGAAAGCCGGTACTTGTGATAGTTACCCAAAGAAAAAGTTCAGGTGATGATGGCAATCACTTCTGAGATTAAGGTAGATTGGAGTTGGTTCCTATTCAAAATCATGAGAGAAATGATTTCACGAAAGAGTACTGGGTTTGCTGTTCAAATTAGCCAGATGTTGAAGGATGATGGTTTTCCGTTCACCACTGAACATGATGCTTCTTTTGTTACTATGGCAGACGCTGATAACGTGCTTGCTCTTTGACCTAAGCCAACTGTGGCTGAATTTGTTTCAATAAAAGAGGAGATTGGGGATGCCCAGGCAGAAGGCCAAGCTGTTCTAAAGAAAATCAAAAGAAAAAGAGTAATTGTATTGACTGATTCGGACAAGACTGCATCTCAGCTGCACCTAATGCTGTTTCTATTCCAGAAGCAACTCCGAGCAAGAAGAAGCCCAGAACTACCATCCGCATCAAGAAGACAACAACGATTGCTGATTTGGATATTGTCCCGTTGAGACAAGTATTTCCAGCTGTCAACTCACCCAAAACCAAGTCTGCTTCATATCCAGCTGTCACTATTACTGTTTCACAACCAACTGCTGCCACTTCTGTCATCGCACCAGTAGATGCTGTTATTCCATCTACATCAACTTCAGTGTCTACTCTAAGACCTGTTAGTGGAGTTGTTTTTTGAGATTCACTAGCCGGACCCTCCACTACTCAATCTGTGCTTCCCTCTCCTACTGGAAAAGGAAAAGGGAAGATATTTGATGAACCCCAACGCCAACTCACCAAAAACACAGTACAAACTAGCATTGAGCTCCACCTTCAGGAGATTGAAAACTTTGCCAAAGAAAATTTATTATTTTTCGATGAATGGCTGAAGATGAGAGTTTTTCATCCTCTCACTTATTTACGTATTGAAAACACATTGGGATGCATGATGAAGCATGAGAAGAAGGTTTTTGCTACTGCAAAAACCAAAAATGTTATTGAGGCAATGAATCGAAGAAATTACATCCTTGATCAATTCAGGCAAAAGGAAATGGACTCTGTGTTGTCAACACTTAAGTCTAATTTTGATCCAATGAGTCATAATGCTTCTCATGATCAGGATATTATCAAGCTTATCACTAATAGATTGAATTTGTTGATTGAACAAATTCACTCTCAAGAGCAGGCTTTTGCTAAGCCTGTTTCATACAAATTAGTCATGGTTCCTGAACTTTTGCAGATACAGCCAGTTGAGGAAAGGACCACAGCTCCCATAAACGCAAAGGTCTCAAGTACTCCTGCACTACCAGAACTACGTACTCGATCTTTTTCTTTGATCTCTGTTCAAGAGCTGGCCTTGGTGGACGAGGTCATTCAGTCAATTGTTCCTACTGCTGCTTCACCACAATCCAATCAGGATGTGTTCTCCTCAGAACCATCACCTGAAACCCAACCCATGGAAGCTTCAGATGATAGTTCATTACCAAATCTTGAGAAATTTTCTGCTGAACATCAAGCAGAAATGACAGCTCTCCTGCATAGGTCATCTGAACTCACATCCTTGGAGCAACCACTGGAAACAACTGAAAATGTTCACCAAGCCGAGAATGTTGATTCTGAACAAGGTATTGCTCTTGAAGTCACCTCTCCTGCTCCATCTGCTACTGAAGAAACTATTGCACCACCAATCCCTCCTACTGCTCCAGAAGGAATCTCTACTGAGCCTGGTTCTTCTACTGCTATGCTGGACACAATCCTTCCTACCGATCCTCAATAGTTTCCACTCTCTACTGCATTGGTTGTTTATGTTTCTGACTTTGCTGCTCATATGTCCCAAGTTGCTGAAATCAGACAGCGTATGCTCGCCAGAACTCCATATCCAGAACCAGAAATCTTTAACATGGAATTTGAGATAGAAGTTCTGCAAAGAAATCTCAACAGTCTATCGGAGATGGTTAAGCAAATATCGCGTGAACATGCCGCAGAGTTTTTCCGAGACCGTATCTCTAAAGAAATATTTCGCACGATGGAATCTGTTAACAAAATGCATGCTGAGACAACTATTTTCAAACAAGCTATTTCCCGAAGTCAATGTGCCATCATGCTCGGACAAACTGACATTCTCCAACGA
Source organism: Primulina eburnea (assembly GCF_022965805.1). NCBI lineage: Eukaryota > Viridiplantae > Streptophyta > Magnoliopsida > Lamiales > Gesneriaceae > Primulina > Primulina eburnea. The sequence continues at coordinate 23,875,795 of NC_133109.1, read as the reverse complement.
CTCACCGACCATGATGATGTTAGTCGCTCAGTTTTCTACTTCAATAGAGTTGATGAATGCCAAGATTGAGTCTCAATCTCAATCTCTTAATACTTTGAGTGAACAAGTATCTCATCATACACCATATCTAGAGATGCTCAACAATGAGATTATGAATCTCTCTGGGTGTATGGACTACTTAATTGCTCAAGTCATGGCCGCTGATGCTTAGATGGGGAAGAGACTCAACCAGAAGGAAGTCAACCAGAAGTTCGAAGAACTGGAAACTTGGCAGAATACTCTGCCAGAAGAAATCTCAATACTGATGATCAGGATGTTGAAATTATTTTCAGAGACATTGGCACTGATAACTAAAATCTTTTTTGTGTAAAAATCTTAATATATCTTGTTGTTTTATATTGTTGTTATCTATCTTTGCTAACATCCAGGTTTTGACATCACCACAAAGGGGGAAATTGTTAGATCTAAATTTATTGTGGCGATATGAATCAAAACCAGCTAGCTGGTAGTGAAAACCAATAGACAATATAAAAGCAAGACTTAGTTTTCAGAACTCAGTTAACCAGTAGCAGAACCGAGTCTGCAATTAGGATAAACTTGATGTCTTCTATGCTAACGGAAGTAGTCTTAAATGTTACCGTTACTTTATCAAGTACAAGTATTTATTGCACCATTAAATGCTGTACTAAGTCATTTAATTCGATTTACCCATTTTAGTAAGTAACAAGACTGATTGTGTTGAAAGCTTTTTGCAGGATCCATTTAAGGAATAAAGCAGTTTATTTCAGACACCAGAAGAGTCGTTTTTTATTATAGACGTTGGATTCAAGTTATCTATATATATGGATCAAAACCACTTGAAGATGATCACTGATCTTTTATCTATCCAACGCAACTTTGAGCAACCGCGAAGAAATCACCATCTTCTAAGCTCAAAATTGCAGAAAAGCATTACACGCTTCATATTTTACATCTGATCTTTGGAGATCATCTTGTAGTGTTGTTTCCTTATCTCTTCAAGCAAAACACCTTACTATATTTCGAGAAGAGTTTGTAAACTGGAAAAGAGTCTTTTCCAGAACTTCGTTATACTGCGTCACTTTGTGTTTAGTTACTAAGAGTTTCAGTAGGCAAGAGATAAACCCTGCTGAAGTGGGTGTGTAAAAGTGTTGTACTGTAAAATCCAAAGTCTTTTAGTGATACCTTCTGAAAACAGAAGAAGGGGAGACCGTAGAAGATTTTTATCTTCGAACTTCCAGAAACAACTACTATTTTATTGCCTACTCCTATTACTGTTTTTCACCTTACTCCATCGGATTGTTTCTGCACTTATCATTGTGATCTGCTGGACGTACTATTGAACAAGAATATCTACAATCTCTAACAGGATTCTAGCACCCTTTGCAAAAACTATAATTAAAGGAGGAGAGTTTATTCAACCCCCTCCCTCCTCTAAACTCTACATCGATCCCCAACACAATATGTTGTATGTGGAAAATATGTGAAATAATATAAATCATGTATTTTAATTCATATTTTTTTAATAATAAATTTTAAAATATGTTGGACAAAATTAATAGTAGAAATAGATATATATATTAAAAATAAATAAAATAAAATTATAGTGAAGGATTATTTTGAAGAATGTTAAAAATAATTATTAATCTATTATTTAAGAAGTGTACGTTTAGAAATAATAACGGTAGTTTAGGCAGTGTTCTAAAAAGAGTAAAAAACATGGGTTAATCACGATTAAGCGCAATGAGTGAGCGCTTTGGATAAAACGGGCAAAAAGCAGCTGACATGTTGATTCTATATTAATTGTGTAAAAAGCATGAAAAACTATAAAAAATAAAATAAAAAATCTTACATTTTTATAAGGGGAAATTGCTCATAAATCCCTAAACCCAAACTTAACTTGTCCCTAGCTCCCTAGCCATCAAAAACTCTCTTTTAACTCCCTAAACCTATAAAATTGACAAAACTACCCTTATTCTCTATTTTCTTTTAATTGATCCTCCGCGCTTCAAAAATGGTATCAGAGCATGGTTAATTTATTTCAAACACGAAAATTTTATTATTACTAGTAACTAAATGTATGAGAAGGAGAATTTCGAAAAAATTATGAATCCGAACTTTAGTTCGAGGAGAATAATTTACAAGAACTATTCCAATATTTTGGAATATACACAAGTTTATCTAACTATTGTTAGATATCAGAAACAGGAGAACAGAGGTATGTCCCAATGGTGACCACCAAGTTATGGTACAGATCTGATGGAAACATCAGACAAATGACGGTATATGTAATGTATCAAGAAATGAAAGGATTTAGGAATCCCCGAAATCATTTCAATCTCTATTCCAGAAACATTAGTTTCCGAATAGAGCTATCCAGATGTTCTATAAAGCATCTGAAACAACTCATTGAATCAGGAAATTTATCTCCTGATGAAAGACAGCAATGTTTGCAAAACCTTGCATACACAAAAGGTAGACTCTTACAGGCCGAAAAGACCAGATCTTCAATGATCTGTTAAATATGCCAAGGACTACCATCCAGTTCGAAATTGAACTTATTTCCCTGGAAATAAATCAATTAGAACAAGAATTACAGCGAAGTACATGCTTCACTGAACTCAGAACGAAAGGTATGCGTTTACAAGGTTTAAAGAACCGTAAAAACATACTTCAAAATCTACTCAGAAGAAATTCTTCAGAGAACAATGGATCTGTATAGACAGAAGATCTACGAAGGGAAACAACAGCACCCTCAGGTAAAAATTTATGATTCAGAATAATAAATTTCTGGAGATAGTACCAGACTCCTCTAAGCTCTCTCTGGATCTTAGAGAAATACAGAAAACGGTACAAAATTATGGCAATATGCTATATTATGTACCTCAAAGGATTGAAAAGGTCCTAGAAAAACAAGAAGAAATTCTTGAAATCTTAAAGGATATTCAAACAAGAATACAGAAACTAGAACAACAACCAAGTTCTAGTAGAAGAACTTCAGGAGGCTGGTTACCACCATCCTTTGGTACCGAACCTTTGTTACATCAAAAAGGGAAGGCCAGAGTGGTGTCAAAACCTTTAACTGAAGAAGAAAAGATGATCAATCTAATCAAGTCTGTCTCAGAAAAGAAATTGATCTGATGACAACTTTAGAAAGGATTGGTTTGGAGGATCTACAAGAGCTTGCGGAATCTTTCGCAAATCTCAAAGTAGTAGATCTAAAGATGAATACAGCAGTAGGTGAAACACCACCTGCAATAACCTGGTCATCTTCTCAGGAACCACCAAGGGAAAGTATGGGATCTCATAATGTAAATATGAGAGAATCTCAGACTGATTTCCATACCGGTGGAGGATCACACCCAACGGGAACAAGGGCAAGGAGAACTCAAATTCCTTTGCACCAAACACCCTATGGGAAAACTGTTTTAGATCCTATACATCCTTACGAGGTTATGCATAACCTTGATGTATTGGACTTCAAAAACAGAGAAGATCTCATAGACGATTGGACATCTGCTATGAGAATTGCAGCAGGAACACTTGATCTCAACAAAGAAGGATTCATTAAACTTTTGGAAATGAGTCTTATGGGATCAGTAAAAATTGCTTGGGACATGACTTCAGCAGACATGAAAGAGTCAGTCCTAGTTGGGGAATCTCTTAGCGAGATCGCTGGAAAGATGGCTACCCTATTCAAAGCACACTTTATAGGGGTAGACTATTTCAACAGTCAAGATACAGAGAAGAAGAAAAAATATACTCAAGCTCTGTATAGTCTTGAATTACATGATATATGTTTGGTAGATGAATACATTATGTTATTCACCAAATATAGATGGAATTCAGGAGTCGAAGAAGATATAGCCATGCAGCTTTTCTTCGCAAAAATGCCAAGCCCTTGGAGAGAAATGCTCATAAGGGAATACGTACCTGGTAATCCAGATACATTGGCAAGAAGAGCCTCTTTCCTTAAAGGGAAATTAGCAGAATGGTGTCACATGGCAGCATTACAAAAGAATTACAAACGACTAAGGGGTATCAACAAAAGAACTCCTTTGTGTTGTAAGGAAAATGATCTTCCAACAATTATTGGAAGTAAACCACAGAAGCATAAAAGGAAAAGTTTTAGGACTCATCCTTATGCACGAAGTGGAAGAAGTTCTTGGAAACCAAGAACTATATGGTCCAGACAGAAAGCCAGATCTTATAAATCTGGACAAAGAAGCGGACCATCAAGAAGTAGGATATCATCCCAAGCATCGAGCTCATCTCGAAGCACGGGAAGAACACCTACAAAGAAAACTTTCAGAAGAGCTCATACTAGAGCCAATGAAAGTTTCAAGGATTGTAATTGCTGGACATGTGGAGCAAGAGGTCATATCTCGACCAATTGTCCAGAGAATGAGAAAAGAGGTATTAAACGTTTTGATCCTACTCCGGATATTGAAGAAGCAGTTTATTACCAAGATCTTATTCAAGTATACCGATTTGAGGATATCGCCTCAGATGAAAGTATATATGAAGAAGAAGAAGTCGTCTTAAGTCAAGAAGAATCTGATGGAACAGAATCGGAATCTGACTGAAGATGAGGTGTTTCGACACGAAACACATGAAGATTTGTCTGGGTTTTTTAGCCAGACAACAATATCTCATAACATGGTTCAAAGAATCATGAGAGAAAATCCGAGTTTACAGAGATACCAAGGTTTCTCTGCAGGACAGGTAGAAAAGTTCTTAGGAAGTCTTGGCCTAAGAAACAGAAAGCATCATCTAATCTATAAAGTTTCTAGAAGGGAAATGGCAATCCCAATGGAACTTACAGGAAATAGAATGGAGATGCAGTTAATTCCTTCCGAAGAAATAAAGGAGGAATTACAAAAACTCAAGATAGAAGTAGCAAGGACTATGTCCTGGATTCATATAGGAGCAATCCAGATTATGATAAAGGCTACTTTCAAAGAAGGGATAGATTCACCAATTGATATCGCCATATGCGATAAAAGAATGGGGAATCTACAAGATTCAGTACTGGGAACAATCTCAGGAAACCTCTGTGCAGGAAAAATTGTAGGAGTAATCTATCCAAGGATAGCCTACAACTTGGCAGATCGAGATTTCAGCCGAGCCTTGACATTACATCAGAATTTTAAGGAAAAAAGGTTGATGAAAGAAGGCAATAGACCATATTCTATTACCTATCAGATTTCATATGCTCTATCTAATACACATCATTCTGAGTTGTTTATTAGAAATGAATTTATTGAAATCCCTGAGATATTTGGAAAAGTTGCGCAGGCAATTTATCCAGAAAGAATTGAGTTTCCTTTAATACAGGAAACAGATATCCAGATCCAAGACAAACCGATTCTACAGAGGAATCAAAGTCTTAGATTGGAACCAAGAAGACTATCTTTTCAAGGAGATAGAATTACAAGTTACAGATGGGATAAAAAGCCTGTCATAGAAACCCAACAGGAGCTGAAAAGTTTTTCTACAATAGGAAAGCTCAGATGCCCAGAAGGTTGGAAGGAAGTAGAAATAGTATTTGACATTACAAAACAAAGGAATCAATTTCCTTGTAATTCAATATACTATTTGGAACATCCGATGATAGGAACTTACCAAGGACTGATTAATATCGGAGAATTGGAGGTTCATATTCAAGGAATTCCAGGAAAAGAATCAGAACGATTGATTCTTGGGCTAGAGTTTCTCGAGGAACATAAACCTTGGAAACGTCTAGAGTATGGAATGGAGTTTATGGCAGAAGAAAAAATGTGGAAAATCCAATGACCACAAGTCCATTCTCCATATACATTCCAGTAGGAATGTTGTATGAACAATATAAGGCAGAATACTTTGCTGCATATATTGATTCAGGTGCTGGAATATGTACAGCAAAACGAGGAGTTTTTCCAAATAATTTGGAAGAAGAGTTACCCAAGATTGCTGGAAGAGATTTTTCCAGAATAATCTTAATCTTATGTAAAGGGATTAAGATGACTGAAATCATGATTGGCGGTGCTGGACAAACACCTTGGTACAAGGAAAATGAGACTAGAAGATTAGTATTCACAACACCATGTGCTCACAAAATCATAGTCCAGAGACTTCGGGAGGCATTTTACAGAAAACTGCCAATCCAGTTTCGCAGCAAGCGTGGTGATTCAGGAAAACTTCTGAACCCAAAAATGAAGGATTCAAGACGGTTTGGAGAAACAATGCTCCAGTTAAGAGCAGATAAGGAACTCCAACCAGAAGATATAGAATGCCTTAAGATAACTCTACACACAAATGAAGTAGAGTTTGAAGCTAAGGTATCACTGGAAGATGTCAAGAAGAGGATCAAAGAAAATTATAACGAAGATCCCTTGGCATGGTGGGACAGAAATCAACTCAGGGCTTGCCTTAAAATAAAGGAAGGCAAAGAGTATGAATTTGTCCGTTGTAAACCCATCACAATGAACATCATTGATCAGAGGGATATGCAGATTATAATCAAGGAACATTTGGACCTTGGATTAATCAAAGCAGGTATGTCACCATATAGCAGTCCAGGTTTTCTGGTAAGAAATCATGGTGAAATTAAACGAGGAAAACCCAGATTGGTTATTAATTATCAAGAAATTAATAAGATTCTGGAGTTTGATGGGTATTTTATACCTAGTAGAGAACACTTGATTAGTTGCATTCGCAATGCCAAGATATTCTCTAAATTTGATTGCAAGTCTGGATTCTATCAGATTCGGATGCAGGAAGAAAGCAAGAAATTCACAGCTTTCTCCACACCTCAAGGACATTATATTTGGGAAGTATTACCAATGGGATTGGCTAACTCACCCCAAATATTTCAAAGAAAGATGGATAATCTTTTCAAAGATTATTTCAAGTTTATGTTTGTTTACATCGACGATGTTTTAATAGCATCCAAAGATATGAATGAACATGTTAAACATTTGGAGATTTTCTCTAATGTTTGCAAGAAAGAAGGACTGGTTTTATCTGAAAAGAAAGCAGTCATTGCTACAAGAAAGATTGAATTCCTCGGAATTGAAATCGATGAGTCAGGAATAATTCTGCAAGAGCACATAGTAGAAAAAGTGCAGAATTTTCCAGAAAATCTCAAAGACAAGAAGCAACTTCAAAGTTTTTTAAGGGTTGTTAATTTTGCTGGGATGTTTATTAAAAACCTAGCAAAACACAGGAAGGTGTTCAGTCCATTATTGAAAAAGGATGCTAGATTTATATGGACAGACGAACACACAAAAGGACTTATCCATTTAAAGAAGGTTTGCAAAAATCTTCCAAAGATGGCTATTCCTCAAGACGAGGATGATCTGGTATTATATACCGATGCCAGTGATCATTGGTGGGCTGCAGTATTAACAAAGCTCACACCAGATGGAGAACAACCATGCAGATATTGTAGTGGGTTATTCTCAGATGCAGAAGCCATAAGATGGCATATCAACGAAAAGGAATTTTATGCAGTAAAGAGGGCTTTTGAAAAATGGCCATTATTTTTACTTGCAAAGAAATTCACTTTGAAAGTTGATAACACTCAAGTTAAAGCCTTTTTGAGGAATAGAATTGAGTCTAAACCGGAGAAGGCTAGATTATTACGATGGCAAGCTTTATGTCAAAATTATATTTTTGATATTATGATAATAAAATCTCATGAAAATATTCTTGCAGATTTTTTAACAAGAGATGGACAGCATTGACATTGATGCTATTATCAAGATGCAGAGGCATTTGAGGGAACACCTTGAAATGCTTCAAACCGAGTTCAACAAGTTAGCTGTTAACGCAGAAGTTGCGGGAAGGCTACAACAAGCTGATAAGAGAATTGTCTCTGATCGAATTACAGGATGTTTACAGGCATATACTCAGTTATGGTCTGTAACGCAAAGGCCTATCCTCCAGGGCATTGAGAGACCACTGGTTTCTCAAATGGAGAGTTTTCGAGTACAGGACTCTATACCTGTAGCGGGGGATTCAAATACCCCTTGCACAAGTGTTAAGTCGGGATCATCACGAGATGAGTCGGCTGAAACAAAAATTGAGACTCCTGATCCTTATCTTGAGTCCTCAAGCCAACCCTTCACCTCGGGGATTGAAGAGGGAGAGATCAACCTTAGACCTCGTATTGACAAAGGCAAAGCTAAGGTTGGTACTAATGAAGGTGTAATTTCTCCATTTCAGGTTTATCAGCAGAATTGGGAGAAATTAAAAACACGTATTGGCATTAACCCAGCTACAAATAGGGTTGATGTTTCAGGAAAATATCCAAGGGTATGGATGAAACCTAATTCATATCCCAAGGAGGTTAAAGCTTGGTATGAATTTGGGGCTCTTGCCTCAGTTTATACTACATCACCCAGTTTTCCGGAAATCTCAGGTTTACCAAAGTGGATCCAGGAAGCTGTTCACGAGACTTGGGCAAACAACGATTATTTGTCCAGAGGAGATGTTTTGGAGCTATACTTCTTTAGTGCAGCACCAGAACCAGCAGGGAAAGGTTCTCACGAAGCCTTTCATTTCATCAAGCTAAGGAGGCCGGATACAAATGTCCAAAAATTTATCAAGGATCCTCCAACAGAAGAAACACCCCTGGTTGCTTCAATCACTGAAGATGACATTTCTACCAGAAGAGCTTGGGGTTTATGGGTCTGTCTTACTGAGATGGACAAAGTCAAGTTTCCGTTCAAGTTCTACAATCATTCAGTGAACGGATCATTCCTGTTGAATACCATGACAGGAAAAACAACAAGTTTCGCAGAAGATTTATTTGAAAAGAAAAGAAATCTCTTGTGGAACAGCAAGCTACTGGCAAGCAAAGAGACTCGCCGAAAGTTCTGTAATATGGCACACATAGGAAGATGGTCGGAGAACATCTGCTCTGAATGCCAAATACAGAAAGAACCAGAGTTCGGTAAAGGTTTCAAACCAAGATCTGATCGGAAGCATTTTACCGAAGCAAGGACAAGTGGGGAAGGACCACATGCACATTTTCCTCGAGGATACAAAAAACCGAAGATTCCTCGACAAAATTAAAAGGGACATGTGACCCTCCATTATAAAAAGCAGGACCACTACCATGTGAGTGGTAGAATCAAGACAACCACTAATTAGTGGTAAAGGACAAATAGACCACCAATAACAAATGGTGGATGACTCAGCAAAGCATTGGATACCAATCTAAAAGGAATCCAATAAGTAAAAGTAAATTAACTGGTCCCGAAAATTCATCCATAAATAAGGACAGAAAGGAAACCAGTTAACACACCAAAATCAAAACTTAAAAATGTATCGCGTATATTTGAAAGTTTTGAAAAGAAGGATAACATACAAGAGGAAAGAGGCAGAAGCTCTTAAATGGTTAGTAAATCATTTCAAAGAGTATAAAAAAGACGAAATTACTGCCGATATCCTGGAAACTCATCGTCAATGGTATCTAAAAGAGATAAAGGAGGATGAGAAGTTAATGTCCAGATTAATAATCTAGACAGGGACCCTTCAACCACTACATGGTCCCCAAGCAAGCTGTAAAGGCTAATGAAGATTTGAAATCCGAGTTTCAAATCCGAAAGAGCCTTCTATAAATAAAGCCGGAAGAAGGAAGTGAAGATCATCAAATATTTTCTCCATTTCTTTCATACAAGGTTGTAATATTTTCTTTCAAGTTTTATGTGTGTTAAGAGTTCAGCTACAATAAGTAGCTAAAACAAGTTTCTCCTCCTCTACAGGAGGTTACTATGTAATAAATAAATGTTTGTGTTTGAATAAAAGAGATCTTTGCTCTTAGCCCCTATCATGTATTATTTTCAAAAATTTGATCTTTTGCTGTACGCTCTAAGGTAGGAAACGAATTAGAGCTGTGCTAAGTATTGCTGAAGGAATCTGCTTAGTAACCATCGGTTGCGATCGTGTGGTTGGACTGTGAGGAGCAGTTCGTAAAAAACGGTGGATACAACCCGGTGGTACTCTAGTCAAAAAGGTAAAAGATTCAATTTATTTTACGGAAGCATGATGGGCCTTTTACTACAAAAAAGGAAATCAAAGATAAGGGCAAACTTGGAAATTTGAAGGATATGGGGAGTTGAAACAAAGTTTTAATGGGGTAGGGAGTAAAGAGGAAGTTGAGAATGGAAATAGGGAGTTTTTGACAAAATCCCTTTTTTATAATTGTTGAAAAATAATAGTTGATATTTTTGAATGATAAAAATAAGAGTTGTGAATATTGAAAATTAGTGTGTGATGATGTATTTATTTTTGGATTATTTTCAAAGAAATTCTATAAATATGTCTCTCAATTTGTGAAGAAAATCACATTGAGTAGAGAGAAAATTTTATAAAGTGTGTAGTTTGATAAAATTTGTGAGTTTGAGATTTTTACCTTTTATTGTAAATTTTTACTTGTAACAATAATAAAATCTTAAGTTTATTTTTTAAATTTTGTCCAATAAAGTTTAAATCTTAAAATTTATCTTAAAAATTAAATTTAATAATATAATTTTTGAAAAAATATAAAGTCATCGAAATAAAATTGTCGTGTATTATTTTATTTCTTTGTGAATAACAGATGACATACTCAATTTGAACCCGTAGAACAGAAGGATTAAGCATAATAAATTCAGCAGGGTTCACAATAGATGAAGAGGTCGTGTTGCCAACATTAGGAACAACAATAGTAGCAAACCGTGGAAGGTCCAGCTTTTTATTCCCAAGTAAGCCGGGACAATCTTCATCTTTTCACAAACATCACAGAGATCCTTATCAATGTCTCTGATAAAACCTTGAGATTCCAGAATGTCATAGATTAAATATGGAAACGGAAGCTTTGTCGATTTTATTCCACCGCCAGAAAATTGAAGAACTATTCTGAACATCATCTTCCAAAAATTAAAGATACTCTTAGTACCAATTGTAAACAGAACAAATTTCTGTGTTCTAGTAACCACTATCGTATTCGTTGAGGGATTCCAATTTCTAATGCCCATTTTGTACATCATTGAATAAAAGACATTAAATCTGCCGCAGACGATCGTTTGGGATGATCAAAAAAAATCTTGATGATTCTTCCGGTGATGATAACAGTAACTTCATTGATATCTTGAGTCATTCCGTCTTCTTCTTTGTCAAATGCATTGATAACTGCAAGATTGAAGTTGTAGACCCTATTAGAGAGAGACACTCGTCCAAACTTTGGTGATCTCTCACCACCCACACTGAATGAGAGACTTGAGAATAATTCCAATATTAGCCCTCGACATTTGGAAGCCACTGCCCCTTTGGTAGAAGACTCTGATTTTGAAAATCTCAAACAAATTTTGCCTTCTGTAGGCATCAACATCAACATTTTTCCAATCAATCAATTCTGGATTGATGTGAAGGGAAAACAGAGCAAGAGCAGTTTTAGAATAAAATTTCGTGAAAAATGACTTACTCAAGTCATAGTTTGAAGTATTGATGTTGTCCACACTGTCATCAACATCGTTCTCAACATTAGTAAGGTCCAGGAAATTCGATCTATGTAACCTGAATACATGAAATCTAAGGTTTTATTTTAAAATATGTTTTTAATGCTTTTTATGTATTTAATGCATAATTACTACATGATTAGGGTTTATTTCACGATTATTTTAAAGTTTCATGCATCAGAATTTTTAGTCGCATTTCGCGCTCGAACGAGGAACGGAGACCGGGAAAAAAATTAAGAAAAATATTTTGATGGAATGATTCGTTTGGACTTGTTTAGTATTGAATTGGGAAAAAGACAAAAAATGAACTTTTAATTATTTAAAATGAAGTGTTTTAAGGATGTTTTTTTTGTAAAATGGGACTCAATAGGTATTTCTACTCACTGGATCGTATTTTTAACCATTACGCAAATTTTATCGAATCGGGGGACTTTTTAAGGGTTCAGGTAATATTTTCAAAAATGTACTTAAACGAAATATTTTTTGTGGGTGTTATTGGGATATTTGGGTTTGTTTTAATGCTTAATGAGCTCAAAATCTTTTTCAAATCATTTAAGTTTTAATTAAGGCCCATTTATGCTTAAGCCTTTTTATTTAATTATATTACTAAGTAACCCTAAACCTACCTTCGTAGGAGGAGCAGTCACCTTTCACTTTTCAGAAGCCCTCCCCATCGGTTTTCCCGTGCGTAGTTCTTCGAGTTTTCAAGCGTATAATCATCAAGGCATGCCTTGCATCTTTATTTTCGCATCATTCATGCTGTATTATTCTCATGAAAACTCATGTTCTTGCGCATAACTCGCGTTTTTATGGTTCTTGTGCAAGGGGACTGCTGAGTTAGGTGGCTAAGGCGTTGTACACGTCAATGTTTATGGTGTCAAGGGGCTGGAGTTGGGTGAGGCACGAGTTCTAGCATAGGCCGATCAAGTTCTTGTGTTTGTGGCTTGGTTATGAGTGGATCTCGGGTTTTGGGGCTGGGTCAGCAGTGCAAGGGTCGATCCAAGCCATGGAACAGACCCTGGTGGGTTTGAGTCATGGTCTAAGATGGCTCAGACGCTGCTGGAATTGACCATGAATCCGATCGAGCGAGTTGCTCCAAGTTTGGTCTCGGTTGGAGTTCTTTTGGTGACCCTCGGGTGTGTGTGTATTACAGCATGCATGGGGCTAGGGTTCTTGGCTAGATTGGTCCAGGAGGGGTCCAGGGGTGAGCTAGGTTTGGTGGTCCTAGGCTGGTTTGATTTGGTTAAGATTAGGGTAGAGGTTAGCTTGGAGATGTGTGGTTGTGTTTCTGTAGCAGGGTTAGCGCTGCAACGCCTGTGGTTCGAATTAAGAAGCGTTGATGCCGGGCGCCTAGGGGCTAACCAAACACCGCAACGCCACAGTGTTAGCGCCTAGGCGCTAGTCCAGGGATTAAGGAGCTTCTATTTTAGGTGCTATTGTTTCATTTGAGGACTAATGTGTCGTTGTGACCAATCTTATTGAGGTTTAGGTTAGCTGATACGAAGCTTGAATAAGAATATTTGAATTATGGTTTAAAAATGGTCATTTTGCTCGCGAGTCGAGTTTTTAGTCTTGGCAGCGTCATGAGCACAAATTTTTCATGTTTTTAATGTTATTTATCATGTATTAGATTGAAAGGATCGGTTAATCGAATAAATAGTGTTTAGAAGGGGGTTGAATAAACACTGCTCGAATTTAAATATTCTTCGACAATATGAGTTCATTTTTGTTACAAACTGAAACTAGATATCCCGTCGGTCAATAACAATCAGTTAAACTGAATAAAACAGTTGCGGAAAATAAACTGACTGAAAGATAGAGTATCTAACTGAAAATGAAAACTGAAGTAATGACACAATATGTTTCTGGATGTTCGGAGACTTGAATAACTCCTACGTCACCCCTTCTATCACGAAGATAGGATATCCACTAAAAGACTTTGATCAAATACACGACACTGTACTGAACCACTTCAGTTTGGACTTATCACTTTTCCAAAACTGAAACTCTTAGTATACAACACTTTTATAGATCGTAACTGATCTTAGCACAACTTAAAAAATCTATCAACGATTACAAAGTGCTGTTTAAGCTCGAGAATGTAGTCTTGAATACTACTGATATGACTGATAAGCGTGAGCTTTGATTTCTGATTGTGAGTAGATATTTCTGCAGCGTAACAGCAAGTAGAATGAGATAACTGAAAGTCGGGGTAGTCTTCAGTTGCTGCCTTCGACTATTTATAGGCTCTCCTCTCAACGGTAACATTAAAGAATGTTGGAATATTCTAACCGTTGATTGCCAAGTCGATATATTCTGACAGTCGTACACTGTTCATTCTGCAATGCGGCATTCCACTACTAGTTGCAGGTATATGTACTATTTTGTCGGTTGTCGCTTTCAACTGATGATGTGTACAGCTGAGAGATCAGCTGGTAAAGAATCAGTTGCCGAGAATGAACTTCAGTTGTATCGATCAGTTGACTAAGTTCAGCAGATGACATGTTCAGTTGATGATCAGTTCAGTTTCTTAGTTCAGTTGGTCAGTATTTTTGTCAAAGCACCGGAATAAGTTTTCAAAAATTTCCCCCTTTGTGGTGTTTGACTAAACTTAGAATAGAATATAACTAAATAACTGAACTCTTGTAGATAAAATAAGATGTAGATTCAACTGAACTCATATTCTTCATAAATACAAGAATTTAAGATTACTTCCGCTTTTCTAAAATCAGTTTAAGTCTCTTCCCCCTTTTTGTCAAACAGCTCCATCTTAGTAGATAATTTCCTAACGTCAATTGATAGGAGCTTAACAGAGTCGGAAATATTGCTGATAGCAGTAGTCATTGCGACTTGAAGCAAGTCGATTTTTCTTGAAACAAGTGATTCCACACTGTCGACTCGTTTGTGGATAGAGTCTTGAGTGGCAGTGAGACTTGAAAGTATCCCTCTGTTTTTCTGTATATCTTCAACTGCGAATGTCAGAGAGGTAACAACAGTTTGTATGACGTTCAGTTTTTCTAAGTTTAACTGATGACAATGGTCCAACTTCAGAGTGTGTGACAGCTGAGTGTTCTGAATCTTTGATATGGCAGTGATCATTTGGTTGCTCTATTAACTGATCATTAAGAACAACTTCTGGTTCTTCTGGTTGATCTAATACTTCCGGTTCAGGTGTTTGGAGGTTATGGATATCTTCTTCATCATCATCATCTAAGCTTATATCTGTAAATCTATCAGCTAGCTCAACTGTATCAGTTGGCTTAATAGTTAGTGCAGATTCATCAAACACAACATGAATAGATTCCTCAACGTTCAAAGTATTTTTGTTGAAGACTCTATAAGCTTTACTCACTGAAGAATAACCAAGAAATATTCCTTCTGCAGATTTAGCGTCAAAGGCTTTTAAATGAGTTTTACCATTAACAAGTATAAAACATCTGCAGCCGAATATTTTGAAGTAGGAAACCACGCTTTTTCTTCCATGCCAGATCTCATAAGGTGTTTTCATATGATTCTTATTAATCATTGATCTGTTTTGAGTGTAACACGCAGTGTTCACTGCTTCTGCCCAAAACCTTTGAGAGATACCAGAATCAGCAAGCATTGTTCTAGCAGCCTCTTTGAGGGTCCGATTTCTCCTTTCAGCTACACCATTTTGCTGGGGAGTTCTAGCTGCTGAGAGCTCATGCCTCATTCCGGCATTCTCTAAATAATTTGAAAAAATTTGATTGATAAACTCAGTTCCTCGATCAGATCTGATTCTATCAATTCCAACTGATTTTTCATTTAATAATCTTTTGAAAAGCTTAATCAGTTGAGTAGCAATTTGGTCTTTGGACTTGAGAAATATTACCCAAGTGAATCTTGAAAAATCATCTACAACCACCAAGGTGTATTTCATTCTCCCTAAGCTCATGACTGGTATTGGACCAAATAGATCCATATGTAACAGGTATAAGCATCGGGAAGAAGATTTACGACCCTTGTTCTTAAAAGAAGATTTGTTTTGTTTACCAAACTGACATGCTGAGCAAATTTTGTCTTTGATAAAATCCATTTTGGGTAGTCCAGTTACAAGATCGTGGTTACTCAAATATGCAATAGACTTGAAATTCAGGTGGTTTAATCTCTTATGCCACAACCAGTTTTTAGAAGATTTTGAAGCAATAAAACATACTGGTGCATAAGGTTGATCATTCCAACTGACTTTGTAAGTGTTTCCACATATTTTGCCAGTTAGGATGATCTCTTCAGTTGAGTTTTTGACTGAACAAGAATGTTTGTCAAACTGAACTGAAAATCCATTATCGCATAATTGATTGATACTGATCAGATTATACTTAAGATTCTCAACTAGTAATACATCATTAATGGTGAAGTTACCATGGATAAGCTTACCCTTACCCACAGTTTTACCTTTAGAATTATCTCCAAAACTGATGTTTGGTCCAGTGTATTTGACTAGTTGAGATAATAAATTTGAATCCCCTGTCATGTGGCGTGAACATCCACTATCCAAGTACCATATAGATTCAATGCTTGTACCTGTTACCTGCAATCACACACAAGATAAGATTCTGGTACCCTTTTTCTATTTGGGTCCAAAGTTGATTAGTACTTTGGGAATCTAGACTTGGATCAGTCTAACTAACCGTCCAGTTGCTGTATTCCAGATGGTCTTTCCCTGTTTTTCTGTGCTTGGTGTATGGTGTGCAGGAGATACAACATGTGATTTGCCCTTTTTCAACTGATTGTTCAGCCAGTATCTCTTTTGAACTGGCTTACTGTTGTAGTAATTTGAGTAGCCATTTGAGTAATTTTTACTGAAAATTTTTGGTTGCTGACTTCGAGAGTCAGTCACAACTTTTGGGCTATAACCAATTCCACATCTTTTTTCCTTGTCATACTTTGAGTTGGCTGTTCAATCAGTTTACTCGGCTCAGCTTGTTCTTGTACCATAACTGATTTTACAAAGTGAATGTATTTCCCTTTGTTTATATTCAGTTTTGGCTGAGTATCTTTGGAAGACGAATCATCTTTACTACAGAATCCTAAACCAGTTTTATCAGTAACTGATTTCTGAGAATTCTGTATATCAGTTAAAGCATCAGACGATTTGTTCCAAGCCTGAATAAGCTCAGTGTGCTTTGAATTTTCAAGCAACAACTTTTGAATCATTAATTGATCCCTGCTTTTTTCATTTCTGAGCTCAGCAATTTCCCTTTTCAGACTCAACATATCAACTGATTCATCAGTTTTTGTTTTATCGTCTTTGGGATCATTTTGCTTCGCTCTGGCTTTTTCAAACGATAAAGCAAGCTTTTGATACTCATTAACCATGTCATGCAATGTTGAGATAAGTTCTTCTCTGGTAAAATCAGTAGAACTAAAATCAAATACCTGTTGACTGCTGGACTCTAGTTCTGTATCAGCAGCCATCAGACATTTTACTTCTTCTTCATCGTCACTAGAACTGCATGAAGTTTCTGGTTCTGATTCCTCGCTGTCAGTGTCTGCCCATTTGGCTTTGCTATCTTCAGCTAGGAGTACTTCATGTTTCTTTCTGTAAGGCTTCTTGTCATCCTTAGATCTCCTCTTGTGCTCATACACTTTCTTCTTTCTTTCAGTTGAAACTTGACTGTCCTTCTTAGGCTTGGGACAGTCAGCAATATAATGACCTGGTTTGCCACAATTGTAGCATGCATTTGACTCTTCTCTGGAGTTGTTTCTTTAATATTTCTTCTGAAAGTTTCCTTGATTTTTCCTCATGAATCTTCCGAATTTCTTAATGAACAATGAAATGGCATCATTGCTTAGTTGATCAGCAGCTTTCTCAACTGAACCAGTTGGTTCTGTTCTTACAGCAGTTAAGGCAGTAGTAGCTGCTGGAGTATATGGTTCTCCTTCTCGAGTTTGTAGTTCAAACTTGTATGCCTTCAAGTCAGCAAATAGATCATGGAGTTCAAATTTGTTCAAATCATTATATTCTCTCATTGCCATGGTCTTCACGTCCCACTCCTTGGGAAGACCTCTGATTATCTTGAATGCAACTTCTTTGTTTGAATACACCTTTCCAAGTGCATTTAGTTCGTTGATGATGCAGCTGGTTCTTTCATCATATTCATGCATTGTTTCTCCAACTTTCATTCTGATGTTGTCGAACTTCTGCACGGCAACAGAAAGTATGTTTTCTTTGATTTGTTCGTTGCCTTCGCAAAGCTGAATTAACTTCTCCCAAATCTCTTTGGCTGTCTTGCACATCTTGATTTTACTGAACGTTAATTTGTACAGTGTTTTGTACAATATGTCCTTTGCTACATTTTCTAGATTTGCTTTCCTCTTGTCCTCAGTAGTCCACTCATCTCTTGGCTTTTCTATACGATGAGGTGCCCCATCAGTAATGGCAACATCTGTGTTGGCTTTCAAAATCTTCATAGGTCCGTCAGTTATGACGTACCACATATCATCATCTTGTGCAGCTAGGTGAGCCTGCATCCTGATCTTCCAATCATCAAAGTCTTCTCTTGAGAACATAGGAATCTTGTTGAATGAAGACATAGTGAAAAATTTGAGTATAGATAATCTTTGATAGGATATGACTCGCTCTGATACCACTTGATAGGATCGGTTAATCGAATAAAGAGTGTTTAGAAGAGGGGGGGTTGAATAAACACTGCTCGAATTTAACTATTCTTTGACAATATGAGTTCAATTTTGTTACAAACTGACACTAGATATCCCGTCGATCAATAACAATCAGTTAAACTGAATAAAACAGTTGCGGAAAATAAACTGACTGAAAGATAGAGTATCCAACTGA
The DNA here is from genome assembly GCF_022965805.1 of Primulina eburnea. Classification (NCBI taxonomy): domain Eukaryota; kingdom Viridiplantae; phylum Streptophyta; class Magnoliopsida; order Lamiales; family Gesneriaceae; genus Primulina; species Primulina eburnea. The sequence goes on along the minus strand of NC_133109.1, from coordinate 23,857,471 downwards.
AAATTAAAAATGAAGTAGTGACACAATATGTTTCTGAATGTTCGGAGACTTGAATAACTCCTACGTCACCCCTTCTATCACGAAGATAGGATATCCACTAAAAGACTTTGATCAAATACACGACACTGTACTGACCCACTTCAGTTTGGACTTATCACTTTTCCAAAACTGAAACTCTTAGTATACAACACTTTTATAGATCGTAACTGATCTTAGCACAACTTAAAAAATCTATCAACGATTACAAAGTGCTATTTAAGCTCGAGAACGTAGTCTTGAATACTACTGATATGACTGATAAGCGTGAGCTTTGATTTCTGATTGTGAGTAAATATTTGTGCAGCGTAACAGCAAGTAGAATGAGATAAATGAAAGTCGGGGTAGTCTTCAGTTGCTGCCTTCAACTATTTATAGGCTCTCCTCTCAACGGTAACATTAAAGAATGTTTGAATATTCTAACCGTTGATTGCCACGTCGATATATTCTGACAGTCGTACACTGTTCATTCTGCAATGCGGCGTTCCACTACTAGTTGCAGGTATATGTACTATTTTGTCGGTCGTCGCTTTCAACCGATGACGTGTACAGCTGAGAGATCAGCTGGTAAAGAATCAGTTGCCGAGAATGAAGTTCAGTTGTATCGATCAGTTGACTAAGTTCAGCAGATGACGTGTTCAGTTGATGATCAGTTCAGTTGCTTAGTTCAGTTGGTAAGTCTTTTTGTCAAAGCACCGGAATAAGTTTTCAACATAGATTTTTAGGAAATTATGAAAATACGTTGCATGCTTGATTTTAAGAAAAATTTACGTATATACATGATTTTATTAAGTGAAGAATATGATGTCAAGTTTTGAAGGATGAGATTTGGTTGTGACTAGCACGATGCCACAATGACATGTAAGATCAGGGCTTAGTGGACGGGTAATGATGTCGCTGATGTCCTCGCGGCCAGGTACCACAGTTACACAGATATGGATCCATCGATTGACATGATGATACGAAAGTCACAACTAATGAACGAAATCCAATTAAAAGAAATGAACACGTATATGATGTTATGTTAGATATTTTTTGACATGTATGCTTTATTATTTTTACGTTTACACTTTAAAGATCATGAACCGTATTTTTATTACTGTACTTTTCACTATTGCATGCTATATATATGTACTTGTTATTAACGATTCAGTTGTGTGGAGTCTTTAAACTTACTATGTGTTAATGATGCAGGTGAGCATATTGATGAGGAGGCTGGAGGTGCCGAATTCTGAGTAGGCAGGACTAGATGTGCGTACAGGACCCGAGGACCATATTTTTCCGCACATCACATTTTTATGAGTTTTGAGTAGACATGATAAGTTTATACGTTGGTTATGATATGTTGATGTCTTTCCAGGACTTTTTTTACCTGTTTTATTTTACGCACATTAGTGATGGCCGTGTTGGCAAATTTTTAAACTGCAGCATTTTATTGGGCAATTGTTTACGATTAAATTTTTTATAAGGCATATTTTCAGCCGTCCTGCATGCATGCATTTAAATGGGATTTTCTTTTATTAGTTTTTTAAAAAAATTGTAACATTTTTAAGCAGTAGATATTTCAGTTGGTATCAGAGCAAGGGTCCTGTATAGGGTTGTGTCACCGCCAGCTTCTGCAGCTCAGTTTTCAAGCCTCAAGCCTGTAAGCTTTTATGTTTTAAATGTTTTAAATATTTTACTGCTACCACCTACATGATTACATGATATACATTTTAAGATTATTTACGATGAATTTTTAGCTGCTTTCACGATTTAAAGATGTACTGTTTTTAAAACTAGATTAAATTTCATGATGTGTTACGTTTAGAATTCAGATTGTATTCAGATATCATGCCTCCCATATTAGAGTAGGTGCACGTCGAGCCAAGTGTTGGCCGACTGTTCACGATGAAACTCTTTGTATAAACGATCTTTATTTTAATAATATTTGAATTTATTAATTTGGCGCATCTTTATCTTTATACCCATGCTAGCTGCATAGATAAAGCCCTTGAATATACAAATAGTAGAAAGAATATGAGATGCTCATATGATGAGTATCATGAAACTCATATTTGTAATACTGTATATTCTAAACCGTTCCTAGTCGATTCAGCCGCCACTAAGAAGGATAAAGGCCGCTCGAGTTAGAGACTAGTATTTCATTGGTAGGGGACATTGTGATGTCCGAGCATGCAGATAGGTGCTCCTGGTAGAGTGCACTGAACAACCCTCCATAAAAGGACTTTCCAAGTGGTTCTCACTTATCGAGTGGAAAAGTCCTGGTTTATGGTTGTACACCATTAGTCCTTATGACCCGGGACAACATTGAGACTCTATGTGCTAGCGTTTCACTTTGACTTGTTTACCGACTCTTATGGGGTCATTAGGTGGCAAGATTGGGTGTTACGGCGAAACATATAGGAGTCGATGCATTGTAGTCGGGGATTCACCGCTTACCTACGGGTATGGATATCCTATGTGTTTTTCATGTATGTGTGGGTTGAAATCTCTGATCAGAGTATGGTGGTAATTATGAAAGGGGTTTCATAGATTACACCATCGATGCAACCACGACATGACACATAGTATCGATTCATTGACAACTCTCGATAGACCAATAGTTGTCGAATCGATCGGGATATATGAGTTGAAGGGACCGTACTGTACGCTAACCATAATTGAATGGTTCTTGCAGGCACTATCATGTGATACCTAGGGAATCACGTAAGCGATGCTGCTAGGCGTTTAACGTGATTGGTTGGGTACTATCAGACTTGAGTTCTGACGTTCTTGCTATCAAGGAGTTGATAAGTAAGAATGGAGCAATTGGGGTATGCTCGTATAAGGACATGTTTAGTCCGAATCACATAGAGATGTGAACCCACGGCTAGTTGTATCAATGAACCATTGAGGGCCACACAAGTACTTGCTTAGTAAATCCCGAAGAGAAGTAAAATAGTTCAATGTGTTGAACGGCTTATAAATGTGTTTATAAGCGTAAAGAAAATTAGAAGTATGACTTCTATGAGAGAAATATAAATTTTAATTTATGGAAGTGTTCCTAAGATTAAAATTTGGCCAAGTAAATAATGTAGTTGAAAATTGTGATTTTCATAAACATTATTGGGGACTAAATTAAATTAATTCAAGTGTTGAATTAATTAAACACTAGTGGACCTAGTAGAGTCCAAATAATTAAATATAATTCAAGTGTTGAATTAATATTATTGAGTCTAGTAGAGCTCAATTAAAATAATTATTTAACTAGTGGGACTTGAATAAATTCAAGTAGTATTTAATTAATCTCAAATGTGTTTGAGATAATTAAAATTTAGTCTATGGTTTTTAATGTGTTAAAAACTATATTATATGCATGTCATTCTAGGGTTAGCATGCTTTGGGGAGGTGAAGGGTTGGAGACTAGGCATGCAACTTTTTGTTGCTTTTGAGAGTTGCTTTTCTCACAACCTAGACTCAACTTCACTCCTCATTCTACACCTCCCTTTGGCCGAAATCTTGAAGCTTTTCTCTCCCAAAATTTCTTCTTGTTTTGTTCTTCAATTTGTTGAGAACAAAATTTCTCTTTGAAAAATCCTTTTGATTTTCTAGTGCAAATCAAGAGGGGATTTACATAGCTAAGTGGTGGGCCTAATTCTTGAAGGAGAAAAGGGTGTGCTTGTAGATTTGTCTACCAAAGAAGAGCTAAAGTATTCATACTTTAGTTGGAGCCATTTCATCAACTCTAAGGGGTTGATAGGTAAATCACTAAAACATCCTATGCATGTTTTTGTTATTTTTGTAAATATTGCACAAATAATCAAGGTGGCCGAAATTTCATGTCATTTTTGAAAATTTATGCTTCCGTTGCGTTTCCGGCCACCGTAACCGGTCCGCTTTCATCCCAAATGTGCCCCCAGTACAGATCGTCATGATGATTGAAACGTATACTATTCGTTTTCTTAAAACGTGCTAGAATTTTTTTTTAACCTCACTTATCATCGGCCGAACCATAAAATATTTTTGACATCATTTTAAAAATAAACATCCAACTGTTGTTTAAAAATCCAAAGGAAAATATTTTAAAGCATAAAATCGGCAAACATTTTACCAACCTAAAAACATTATTTGAAAAGTATAGCCCATACTATAACCTCTTAAAAATCTCTCATAACATAAATAAAAGACGTAAAAATATCTTTAACATTACTTAAAATCATAAATAATAACTAGTGTGGAAAACTAATGTCGGTCCTCGGGTTATGTGCACCTTCAGTCCAGTCAGATTAACCATCAAGACCTCCATTATCATATTCATAATCAATATAACCTGCATCAATCACACCTAGTGAGTCTAATGACTCAACACGTCATATCCTTGATAACAAGTAATACTTAATACAGTTAACATATAACAGTGAAAAATAATTGTACTTAAAATATCGTTTTCATGCAGATGCATGAACATAAACATTTTCGTAACCATTTTCATGATGCAAAAAACTTTTAAATAAAAACATTTTCATAATCTTATGCATAAACATATTCATATCAACATATTCATATTCATATCATGTTCATATCAACATAATCATATTCATATTCGTATTCATGTTCGTGTATGTTGAATTCAGATCGTTAATTGTGACTCGTATTCTTAAACGTATTGGGCGATGGATCCATCTACATGTAACCACAGTACTGGGCGACGGGGGACACCAGCAACACTGTCACCGGTCAACTGGGCCATGGCCTTACGTATTAACATATTCGTGTCATTGGAAATACGATCGTCAGGGCTCCCTCTGGGGCCTTTTCCCATAAATGGGCTTCCTCTAGGGCCTTCACCCCTCACGACATCTCCAATCATATAATTGTATTCATATCAATGGAAATACGATCGTCAGGCTCCACTGGACCATAACCCTCACGATATTTCCAACATGTAGTATTCACAATCCGTTCACGTCCTTCAACATGTTATCATCACTTAATAAAAACATGCATAATATCATTTTTATTTTGAAACCAAGCATGCAACATGTCTTTTAAATGTCTATATTTAAATCATAAAAATCATAGACATTTAAAAATCATAACTTAACATATAAAAATCATAAACATCCATGAAATTTTTTAAAATAAACATTTTAACATCATAAACATTTAAAATAAGCATTTAAAATAAACGTTTTAGCATATTAAATCATAAAACATTAAACATATTAACATCTTAAAAATCCATAAACATTTAAAATTGACATATTAACATATAAACATCCATAATCATTGAAAATAATCATATTAGCATATAAAACAACATTTAGAGCACTGCCATGACGTTTACTAATTTTTAGGTGTAAAAAGACCGTTTTACCCCTAGACATAAAATTTTCCGTTTTTACATTTTTCTTAATTTAATTGTTTCTTACATGTACCAAATAATTATTTAAGCCTACATGAATTTTTTCATATTTTTATTTAGCTTAAAACGAGGACTTTTAAATAAATCTTTAAATATAATGTATTAATGCGTTTTAATCCCGAATTAAAACAAATCTCAATATAAAATTCCCAAATTGAAAACTTACACTTTTAATAATTATTTAAGCTTAAACCTAATTTTTCATAATTTTATAAAACTTAAAACTAGGATTTTCAATTAACTCGTTAATTAGCATTTCGTGCGGCGATTAAATCCTGAATAAATCCCAAAACTCATTATTTTGATCACAAATTTTTAACATAACCTTTTTATTATTTATTCTACCTTTCCAAGTCATGAGCCACACCCGTGGATCCATGGATTCATTTTTAGTTCTTAAAATCTCGTTTTTGACACATATTCGAACACACCGAGTCATCTCCTAATTTATTCGAGCCACGCCCGAGCCACCTCGAATCAAGACCTAGCCAACCCACCTAGGGACCCTACTGACCAAGCCAAGCCCTGGCTCGAACAAAACACTTCAGGAACTCGACCCCAAGTGCATGCGTGTGTGTGTGTTTGTAGTGTCCATGTTGAATTGGGTTTCCTAGTTGCCTAGGACTCTTCCAGCCGTCTAACCACTAACCCCTCATGACCATAAACTTCCCTGGACCACGCCTAAACCAAGCCCAGACCAAACCAAGCCCCTGGACGTGAGCAGCAAACCACTGAAGCTTGTCAACAACATCTCGCCTATCTTGATGTCATGAGCTTCTCCCCCACGTTTTTGTGTTAAGCTCGAGCCATGTCGAGCCCCCTTGCACCAACTTATGACCAACATCTCTAGGCACCCTCCTGGAGACTTAGAACCCATAGGACTCGAGCCCCAGTTGAAAACCGAAGTCATACATCCCAGCAACACTACTTGGCCGAGAAACCCACTTGCACTATAACTCTTGTTTCTGTTGCTGAGCCTCTAACCATCGAGCCACCCCATGAACCAGCACCCCAAGCACTGTCCTAGGGCCCTAACAACTTGACCTACCCAAGCCCAGAGCCTCCAGGCCGAGCCAACTCTTCCTGCCATGTTGCTGAACCCTGCGCAACTTCCTAGCAGCTTACGGGTTGGAGTCCTAGCTTGCTAGGACTCCTTCCCAGCCTCTTGTCTCAAGTACTACCGTGGCTAGGACTCTTAACTCGACTCATGCCTGATCCTAGCTAGCCCCTGGTTCCAACCGAACCAAGCCCAGCCCCTAAAACATGTGAACCAAACCCCCAAGACAGCAACAGGCTTCCAGCTTTCGTGTTATATTTTGTGCATTGATTGTGGCTTATTTTAGGACGCTAAACTCATGTAAAACAATGTCTAAACATTTCCTGATCATAGCAGCCCCTTTAACACATATAAAACATGATTTAGGAAATTAAAAACACCAATTTAGAACACGTAAGCATGTAGTTACGAAAATTTATCTTGTGTGCTATGTTTTTTTTTCAAAAATCATGCATAAACAAATACTATGGTGTGATGATGTTTTGAAGGAAAGAATAGGCGTGCTTTTACGTATTTTAAGCGCAAAAAACCGTTGAAGATTGCGAAGAACGACCGTGGCTTGATTTTCCTTGCAATATTTGAAAACTTCCTCTTGTTTTTTGATGGTGTGTGACGTGAATTATTGGTGGTGGGGAGAGTTTGGTTATTGGGGGAAAGTGGGAAGTGAAAATTGAAGTGTGGGGAACGTTTTATATTTAATATATACTAATTAAACACTAACAAGGCTTTAGGCCTATCAAGCCAACAATTAGGCCCATTAGTCTTAATTAGGATTTAATTAAAATATTAAATAGTTTTGGTAAAAATAGTTTGTGAATTAAATAGCCGGGTTGTCAAAAAAGTCTGTATTTTTGTTGAAAATCCAACACCGATAAAAATTACGTCCCGACGAATAAAATCACCTCAAAACCCCTTATTTTCAAAAATAAGAAAAATCATCACACATTTTAAATAATTAAAAACGAATAACCATAAAAACATTTTCTATTTTTCAGCCCTCGGTCTCCGTTCCTCGATCGCAAATCGAATAACATTTAAAAATACATTTGTATGCAACAATGTAAAAAAATATATTTTAAACTGCAAATATGTACAACATAATTAATTTATGCAATTAAAACCATTAATTAAAATACAAAAAGAATTTAATAATTGTATGCATGTGGTTCGCGTGGACCTTTAAATTTTCGGGGCTTTACAACGATATTCCTGGAGGCGGCAGAGGCCCTCCACCAACACCACTGCCATTGAATGCAGCTACCCTTGTACTGGAGGGTATGGCTAGAATTTTGGAACAGGCTCCCCGATCTCAGACTTATATATTTGAGCAGTTTAGACGGCTCAACCTGAAGAAGTTCGGGAACCACTGATCCATTATTGGCAGAGGGTTGGATTCGATCCTTGGAGCTACATTTTCAGTACCTAGATATGAGGGATGGCAACTGGGTCAGGTGCGCCGCATATTTGTTGAGAGATGATGCATCCCTCTGGCGGGAGGGAGCAGCACACGGGCTGAACCTGGCTACCCTCACGTGGGATCAGTTCAAGGAGCCATTCTATGGTAAGTGTTTCCCACCTGATGTCAGGGGTCGCCTGATGAGGGAGTTCATGAGTATCCGCTAGGGGGACTCGACTGTGGCTGAGTTCATCCAGAATTTTGCAAGGGCTGTCATTTTTGCCCCTCATTTCTAGAGATGCCGCCCAAAAGCTGTGGCATTTTATGTATGGGCTGAGGCCGAATTTGCGTTGGGATGTGATGCTTATGGGACCGGCTAGCTATGATGAGGCGACTGGGTGTGATTTTCAGGCAGAACATGCCCTGAGGGATATCGATTTTGAAATGCAGCAGAAGAGATCCCAGGCCCAGTCCAACTTCCAGCCCTAAAAGAAGTAGTTTACAGGGCCACTGAGGGGCAACTAAGCCCCAGGGGTAGTTTAGGAGGCCAAGACAACATCAGCCACCTCAGGCACCAGAGGCTCCTAAGCCAGAAGGATGACTGCCATGCAAGCAGTGCAACAAACTTCACTATGGTAAGTGTATGTGGGGCACTTTCAGATGCTTCGTATGCAAGGAAGAAGGCCATAAAGCAGCTGACTGCCAGAGGAATCAGGGCCCCACTACTGGCAGAGCATATGTGATGCATGTCGAGGAGGTTGAGGCGGAGCCAGATTCGACGTTGACCACGGGTAGCCCTTATGTTTACAATTTTAATTTATCGCTTGATTTGCATGGGTTATATGATTTTTGTGAGAATTAATTTTTGAGATTGAGAACACAGAAGGAATTAGGATGCATGCTCTACCTAGTTGGAATTAAGAGTAGAACTGCTTGAATTGGGAATTTTAGGGACCTAAGTGTAATAACCAATAATATGAGAACCTTATTTAAAAACTCGCAATATTAAGGGTCTATTTTAGAATTTTAGAAATTTAATTATTATTTTCGAGAATTTTACGGTTTCAGGGGGCTAAATTTGAAATTTTGAGGGATCAAGAATGCAAATTTCAAAAATTTTGTAGGGGCATAATGTAATTTTCAAATCTTTTAAGGGCTACATTGAAAATTTTGAAATTTTTGGAGGAAATTTGTATTAATTCAGTTAAATTTCGAGGACTTTGGGCTAATTACTGGTAAGAAACTTCTTAAACTTCAACGCGATCAGATTTGATGGTATGTTTTGTCGCAGGAATGATATATATTTCAGGTGTAGCCACACATGCATTGCTAGATTTCAGAAACTCACGATCTTGATGTTTCACAATGGGCTGCCAGGTTAAGGTTGATATGGGCATGATTTGAGGGCTGTCTAGGAGTCCTAGATGGGGTTGGACATGCCTGGAAGGAGGGGAGAAGAGCTGATCGAAACCAAGGGATTTCGATTTGCTAAGGTTCGGTTTGTGGCCTTGTGGGGGTGCAGGCCGCGAGCTGCGTTTGGGTCACGTCTAGAAGTTCTAGGAGGGTTGTGTCGTGGTCCTAGATGGGTGGAGTCACACCTGGTTCATGGGTAAAGGCCGAAGCCAAGCGGCTTGGCCACACAATCGTGGTGCGTGCGTGTGGGGGAGTTTTGTGCATGGCTCGTTAGGGCCGGTCTAGGAGGGTCTTATGGGTTCGGTAAAGGTCCTAGGGTAGTTGGTTAGGGTCGGGTCTGGTCCCTTTGGTTTGGGGCTAGGATCGAAGGAACATGTGTTGGTTAAGGGCTAGGGTTTGGTTGAAAATGTGCAAAAAATTCAGAAGGGTTCCAGGTGTTGCTAAGTGTTCTAAATGGCTTGAATTGGGTGTATAGGGTCTGGTTAGGTGTTATTAATCTATGGTTAAAGTCTGGGAAATTTTTGTTGACTTTCGAGTTGATTCGAGATAAAATCGGGAGTTCGGTCCAAGTTTTAAAACGAATTACAAAATTTAGTCAACATGCTTAAATCTATGTCTAAGAAATGATTAAGGGTGTGGTTTAAGGTGTTATGTTAAGTTTGGATGGGTTCAGGTCGAAATTTTAATGTCTAGGTGTAAAATGGGAAAGTTAGGATTTCAATGGCAAAACGGTCATTTTACACCTAAAAATGTTATGTGTCCTGGCAGAGTCTTGATAACTGTAATGAATGTTAAAAATGTTTGTTTTGAAAGGTTATGGAAATTTATGATGAAAAATGATAAATGCTAAAAGACCTGTTACATGTCTGGTTTAAAAGATAATGATATTGATGCATGTATTTTTATAAAGTGATGGAAATGATGAATATTTTTTTTTGAATGAAGTGGTTTGATTGTGACGGTAAGAAAATGGGGATTCGTGAGGGACAAAGCCCCAGTGGAACCCGTTTTGTAATAGTCCAACCTTTTATTATGTTAATCCTTATGGTTTACTATTATTATGATCATGTTTTATGCTTTACTGGTTGAGATTATGTTGAATGGTTACTGTTTATGGATATCTTTATTTAAATGGTTATTGTTTTGGTATTATGTTCATAGTTGGTGATGATTATGGAAATGATGGGTAGAATAGAAAGTTGACTTGAGCCAAATAGAAAATGGAAGTGCAGAAATGATATGACAAACGTGGCAGTAGTTGTGGTTTTTAGTATAATGTTTTGTATATTGATCCAATTGATGTGAGGTCGCTTCCATTAGAAAGATAAGATATAATGCTATAACTTTCTTATTTTGAGTTTTGTTCAAATCCTTAGGGAAGACGAGCCAAAAGCGGCCCGAAGTGTGTCGTGTGTTTCGTTGTTCCTGCACTGACATATGTTGGGAGAATGTGCATAACGTTTTACTCAGACCCCAAAATGACCTGAAATTTTGGGAGATGCAAGAAAACACATAGGGCTACTACTTTCATGTTGACCACGTTTGCAAATTCGGAAGTTAAAACTGAGGTTTGGGCAGAATGAGGCGCGCCACCGCGCCAGAACTCGCGCCATGGCGCGCGGGGTGATGATTTTTGGGTTTTTGGTAGCAAAGGGCGCGCATATGCGCCGGAAAAGTCGCGCATATGCGCCAGCAGTCTTTATAAAAATTGAAAACACGTTTTTAGGGAATAAAAGGTTTATATATTGCCTTGGATAGGGCTTATTCTTATTTCCACTTCTCCTTGATCGATCAAACCCTTCCTCTCTCAAGTTTCTTCCCTTCAATTCTTCACTCAAAATTTAAGGATCATAGCATATTTCTTAGTTGTTCCTACCTAAATCTTCAAACTTCAAGGTAAGAACTTACTATTCTTGGAGTTTATAAGGGTTTGGAGTATTGAGGGTTAAGTTGGGTTCATGATTCATTGGATTATTGGAGATGATTTATGATTGTGATTGTGATTATTGTTGTAGGATTCATTCAAGCTCATCATAGCCATCATAGTGATTGTGGCGTGTAAGTAGAAACTTCTCCTTATGCTCACATGATAAATATATGTATATAATCCATGTTTTTTGATAATTAGCTCCTTTCATCGGTATATACTTGATTGATATATTGTTATATGTTCATTGTTCAAGTATTTTCATTGGATTCATTGATCAAGGAGCTAATAAACCATTGTGTCCATCAAGTGTTTGGTAAAATGCCTCAATGAAGTTTCCTATGATTAAAGCCAAGGAATGATAGTAATTCATGCATGTCATTGGCCAATCACATGATTCTAAAGTATCTCTCACAGTATTGATATTTATATCAAAGAGATACTTGCCACAGGTCACAGGTCACAGTACTGTCATTTCCTTCCTTTAACTCATGATATTATACCCTTTACATTGATTGGAGATTTATGATTCATTCTTTACCGCCATTGCCACAGCCATGACCTAAGCCAAGCTATGTATATGTAATTGCTATGTACAACTTCTTACTTACTGAGATTATTCTCATTCTAGTTATGTCATGTGATGCAGGTGATAAAAAGGACTGAAATGGATTGTTCAAGGCGGGGGAAGTCATATAAGAGGCCAAGGGAAAGACTTTCTAACATGTCTTTTTTATTAGGGAAGAGTGAACATATATAAAGTTTTAAAAACATCATGTATTTGGTTGAATTTGTTGGCTTGTAGTTACGTGTTGGAGGATATTTTTTGAATGTTCATATATATTAGTATAGATTATGTTTATGATGTAAAGGATATATTGTCCTTTCCATTTTAAATGCTAAGGCTTCCGTATATGTTAATTAGTTAATGTTATTGTCATGGGAGTGGGTTGTTTCAATTGGTATCAGAGCGAAAGTTCTTGGACTGTATATGACTTCTTCTACCTAGGACAATCCGGTATGTTTTCGATCCTGCATCTATTGATTTTAACATTGAGAGTTGATCATATTCCATTGTTATTGATGTATTTTCTTCATATCTATGTTAAAGTGAGCTTACGTGTAGGAAATGCCTCCTAAACGAAAGGTTATTGAAGGGGATGATAGGACCCCTACTACTGATAGGACTACCAACGTTGTAGATGAATTCAGTAAATTAATACAAGAACATGCTAAAGTTCATGGTGAACAAATTCAACAGTTGTTGAGCCTGCATACCTCAACCCAAGGTCATGGTCAAGGAAGAGGACAGGGTAGAGTGGAAAGCAACGAAGGTAGTTCTTATGATGTATTCAGGCGAATGAACCCTACCGAATTTGTTGGTGGTGCTGATCCACTCGTAGCTCTTGAATGGGTTAAATCTTTGAAGGCTATATTTGACTATTTGAAGTTCACTGATCGGGATAGAGTGAGCTGTACTGTGTTTATGCTAGTGAAAGCTGCTCGCATCTGGTGGGAAGCTACCAAAGTGACAGTCAATGTTCGCGAGTTAAAATGGGAAGAGTTCAAAGAGTTATTTTATGCCAAGTACTTTTCAAGAGAAGTTAAAGCGAAGAAAGTCAAAGAATTTCTTGAGTTGAGGCAAGACTCCTTGTCTGTTGCTGAATATACATTGAAATTTGAAGAAGGATGCATGTTTGTTCCATTTATTGCTGAAAATGATAAAGACAAAGGAGAACACTTCCTTCGTGGGTTGAAACCAGAAATTCGAAGGGATGTTCATATGGCCAAGGTGATCACTTATCAAGACATTGTTGAAAGAGCCTTACTTGCCGAGCACGATGAACAAAAAATTGAAAAGGAGCGGCAATTAAGAAGGCAAGCTTTTCAAGCGAGAGGGCAAGGGGCAAGTACTAGTGCTCGAGGTGGTCACAAAGGAAAAGGCAAAATGGAACAACGCAATAAACCTTCTGCGCCTTCTTCAGAGATGGAGCGACCATTATGTCCTAAATGTGGCAAGCCACATAAAAGGGAATGTCTAGTGGGAAGTGGCCGATGTTATAGATGTAAAGAAATGGGGCATACAGCACAGAAATGTCATCTCTCCTCTGATAAAGGAAAAGTTCAAGGCAAAATTTTTACGATGATAAAAGAAGGAGCCAATCCTGATTCTTCAGTCATATCAGGTAATATTCTAATATCTGGCAAGGAAGCACTTACATTGATTGATACTGGTGCAACTCATTCCTTTATGTCTGAAGTATTCATGTATTCCTTACCTCGTGAGCCTACTATCATGCCTTTACAATTCAATATTATATTGCCTTCTGGTGATGAGATTTGTCCTACAAGTATTCTTAAGGCATGTCCAGTACAGATAGGTTCGAGATTGTTGTATACTGATTTTATTGTAATTCCAATGGTTGCTTTCGATGTTATTTTGGGTATGGATTGGTTATACGCTTATCATGCTGTGATCAACTGTGTGGAAAAGACTGTGAGGTTTGTAACTGATGGTCATGAGGGTGATGAATTTATTGGGCTAGGTTCCTCGTTAAGTATTTCCCTTATTTCTTATCTCCAAGCTACGAAATTATTGAATAAGGGTTGTACTGGTTTTCTTGCCTTAGTATCAGATGTGAATAGGTACAGTAATGTGCAATTACAGAATATTGAAGTGGTTCAGGAATATCCTGACGTATTTGCTGATGATGTGCCTAGGTTACCTCCTGATCGAGAGGTAGAATTTGTTATTGAATTGAATCCAGGTACAGCCCCAATTTCTAAAGCTCCATACATAATGGATCCAACTGAAATGAAAGAATTGAAGAATCAATTGCAGGAGCTATTAGATAAAGGGTTTATCCGTCCTAGTTTCTCCCCATGGGGAGCTCCGGTTTTGTTCGTGAAAAAGAAAGATGGATCGTTGAGGTTATGGATTGATTATCGTGAACTCAATAAGGTAACTCTTAAAAATAAATATCCTTTACCTCGAATCGACGATCTTTTTGATCAATTGCAAGGGGCCACTGTATTTTCAAAAATCGATCTTCGATCCGGATATCATCAATTGAAGGTAAAAACGGAGGACATACCAAAGACTGCTTTTAGAACGAGGTATGGCCATTATGAATTTTTGGTGATGTCGTTTGGATTAACTAATGCTCCTTCAGTGTTTATGGATTTGATGAATCGTGTCTTTAAGCCGTATTTGGACGCTTTTGTGATTGTATTTATTGACGACATTTTGATATATTCTACGACACGAGAACTTCATAGGGAGCATTTGAGGATCGTATTAAAGAGATTGAGAGAGAAGCAATTATATGCAAAATTAAAGAAATGTGAGTTTTGGTTAGAGCAAGTGGCGTTTTTAGGCCATATTGTGTCAAAAGGAGGAATGGCAGTCGACCCGTCCAAGATTGAAGCTATTAAGCAATGGTCCATTCCAAAGACAGTTTCAGAGGTACGGAGTTTTCTTGGCTTGGCTGGGTATTACAGAAGATATATAGCAGATTTCTCGAAAATAGCATTACCATTGACGAGCTTGACACGAAAGGCTATCAAATTTGAATGGTCCATAGAATGCCAACAAGCTTTCCAAACTTTGAAAGATAAGTTAACTTCTCCCCCTGTATTAGTACTTCCCTGCGGCACTGAGGATTTTGTTGTGTATACAGATGCTTCAAAGCAGGGGTTAGGTGCTGTGTTGATGCAACGTGGGAAAGTAATCGCTTATGCTTCTCGTCAGCTAAAATAATACGAGAAGAATTATCCCACGCGTGATTTGGAGTTGGCAGCTGTAGTATTCGCCTTGACGATATGGCGGCATTATTTATATGGTGAGAAGTGTGAAATTTTTACAGATCATAAAAGTTTGAGTTATCTGTTTTCGCAGAAAGAATTGAATATGAGGCAGCGGAGGTGGTTGGAACTGGTAAAAGACTATGATTGCACCATTAGCTATCATCCTGGAAAAGCTAATGTCGTTGCAGATGCTTTAAGCCGTAAATCCAGTTATCTATTGGGTTCCATGATTCAGAAACCGTTATTACTCGATTTGCAAAGGAACGAAATAACTCTGATATCTCCAGGTACAGTAGATCAGTTATCTGCACTAGTTCTCCGCTCTACTTTGATTGATTGTATTCTAAAGGAGCAACAATTGGATATTCAGTTATTAGAGTTGAAGAATAAAAATGATTTAACAGGAGTTTCTGAATTTGGTTTGAATCGTGATGGTTTATTGACCTTTCGAGGTAGAATTTGTGTTCCTAGGGGTGATGACATTCGGAAAGATATACTTATTGAAGCTCATACAGCGCCATATTCAGTTCATCCTGACAGTACCAAAATGTATCATGATCTTCGACATCTTTATTGGTGGCCAGCTATGAAGAAAGATATCATGTTATTTATTTCTGAATGTCTAACCTTTCAACAGGTTAAGATTGAACATCAAAGACCTGCTGGAACTTTGAAATCTCTCCTAATACCTCAGTGGAAATGGGAGCATATCGCCATGGACTTCGTAACAGGACTTCCAAGAACACCAAAGGGTTGCAACTCCATCTGGGTGATTGTTGACAGGTTAACTAAGTCGGCTCATTTTCTTCCGATCAAAACGACGTTTACAATGAACCAATATGCTGAAGTCTATGTAGCTGAGATTGTAAGACTTCATGGAATCTCTGTATCAATTGTATCTGATCGTGACCCAAGGTTTACTTCTGAATTCTAGAAAAGTTTGCATAGAGCCTTGGGCACCAAGTTGGCTTTTAGCACAGCATATCATCCTCAGAGTGATGGGCAGTCAGAGAGGGTGATTCAAATTCTTGAAGATATGTTACGAGCATGCACGATTGATTTCACGGGAAGTTGGGATTCTAAGTTGCCTTTGGTGGAATTCACGTATAATAACAGCTACCAGTCTTCAATCGGCATGGCACCCTACGAGGCTTTATATGGAAGAAAGTGCCGATTTCCATTGTACTGGGAAGAGGTAGGTGAAAGGAAGATGTTGGGCCCAGAATTGGTTCAACAAACAACAGATGTTGTGGCATTGATCCAAGAAAGAATGAAGACCGTTCAGTCTAGACAGAAAAGTTACGCTGATGTACGACGACGGCCATTGGCATTCGAGGTTGGTGATCATGTGTTTATTAAAATAGCTCCTCTCAAGGGAGTTATGCGATTTGGAAAGAAAGGTAAACTAAGTCCTCGATACATTGGGCCGTTTGAAATTCTCGACAAGATTGGAGACCGAGCCTATCGTCATGCATTGCCACCAGACTTGGATCGAATGCACAATGTCTTTCATGTGTCGATGCTACGCTAATATCTTCCCAATCCATCTCATGTTCTTCGACATGAATCATAAGATCTTTTACCTAACCTAAGCTACGAAGAAGTACCGGTTCAAATTCTTGATTGCAAGGTAAAAGTATTAAGAAAAAAAGAGATTGGTATAGTAAAAGTTTTATGGCGGAATCATATGACTGAAGAGGCGACTTGGGAACCCGAGGAAGAAATGAAACATCGTTATCCCAATTTATTCAACGGTAAGCAAATTTCGGGGACAAAATTTTATAAGGAGGGGAGATTGTAATAGCCCAACCTTTTCTTATGTTAATCCTTATGGTTTATTATTGTTATGATCATGTTTTATGCTTTGCTGGTTGAGATTATGTTGAATGGTTACTGGTTATGGATATCTTTATTGAAATGGTTATTGTTTTGGTATTATGTTCATAGTTGGTGATGATTATGGAAATGAATAAGTAGAATGAAAGTTGACTTGAGCCAAATAGAAAATGGAAGTACAGAAATGGTATGACAAACGTGGCAGTAGTTGTGGTTTTTAGTATAATTTTTTGTATATTGATCCAATTGATGTGAGGCCGCTTCCATTAGAAAGATAAGATATAAGGCTATAACTTTCTTATTTTGAGTTTTGTTCAAATCCTTAGGGAAGACGAGCTAAAAGCGGCCCGAAGTGTGTCGTGTGTTTCGTTGTTCCTGCACTGACACATGTTGGGAGAATGTGCATAACGTTTTACTCAGACCTCCAAATGACCTGAAATTTTAGGAGATGCAAGAAAACACATAGGTCTACAACTTTCATGTTGACCACTTTTGCAAATTCGGATGTTAAAACTGAGGTTTGGGCAGAATGAGGCGCGCCACCGCGCCAGAACTCGCGCCATGGCGCGCGGGGTGCTGATTTTTAGGTTTTTGGCAGCAAGGGGCGCGCATATGCGCCGGAAAAGTCGCGCATATGCGCCCAGCAGTCTTTATAAAAATTAAAAACACGTTTTTAGGTAATAAAAGGTTTATATATTGCCTTGGATAGGGCTTATTCTTATTTCCACTTCTCCTAGATCGATCAAACCCTTCCTCTCTCAAGTTTCTTCCCTTCAATTCTTCACTCCAAATTTAAGGATCATAGCATATTTCTTAGTTGTTCCTACCCAAATCTTCAAACTTCAAGGTAAGAACTTACTATTCTTGGAGTTTATAAGGGTTTGGAGTATTGAGGGTTAAGTTGGGTTCATGATTCATTGGATTATTGGAGATGATTTATGATTGTGATTGTGATTATTGTTGTAGGATTCATTCAAGCTCATCATAGCCATCATAGTGATTGTGGAGTGTAAGTAGAAACTTCTCCTTATGCTCACATGATAAATATATGTATATAAGCCATGTTTATTGATAATTAGCTCCTTTCATCGGTATATACTTGATTGATATATTGTTATATGTTCATTGTTCAAGTATTTTCATTGGATTCATTGATCAAGGAGCTAATAAACCATTGTGTCCATCAAGTGTTTGGTAAAATGCCTCAATGAAGTTTCCTATGATTAAAGCCAAGGAATGATAGTAATTCATGCATGTCATTGGCCAATCACATGATTCTAAAGTATCTCTCACAGTATTGATATTTATATCAAAGAGATACAGGTCATAGGTCACAGTACTGTCATTTCCTTCCTTTAATTCATGATATTTTACCCTTTACATTGATTGGAGATTTATGATTCATTCTTTACCGCCATTGCCACAGCCATGACCTAAGCCAAGCTATGTATAAATTGCTATGTACAGCTTCTTACTTACTGAGATTATTCTCATTCCAGTTATGTCATGTGATGCAGGTGATAAAAAGGACTGAAATGGATTGTTCAAGGCGGGGGAAGTCATATAAGAGGCCAAGGGAAAGACTTTCTAACATGTCTTTTTTATTAGGAGGAGTGGACATATATAAAGTTTTAAAAACATATGTATTTGGTTGAATTTGTTGGCTTGTAGTTATGTGTTGGAGGATATTTTGTGAATGTTCATATATATTAGTATAGATTATGTTGATGTAAAGGATATATTGTCCTTTCCCTTTTAAATGCTAAGGCTTCCGCATATGGTAATTAGTTAATGTTATTGTCATGGGAGTAGGTTGTTTCACGTTTAAAGGACAAAGCTCCGAGGGAACCCAATACCAGATTTCCATAGGCCATAGCCCAATAACGGAAAAGTGGTTGCTGGTGTCCTCGCCAACTATAGTACAAGGCAAAGAACGAAAAATTAGTTAATGTTACCCCGTCGCCTTGTACCATGGTTATAGCTGAGATTGATCAATCGACCAAAAGATGAAATGATGGTCACAATTAATGAACTGATTTCCACCTAAAAAGGATATGGATATGTATAATGATGGAAAGGAAATATTTAAGGTTATGAAAATGTTCGTGTTAAAATTATTTTATTAATATACTTTTCATTGTTTCATGTAGATATATTTGTATTACTTGTTATTATGATTCAGGCCTGCTGAGTCATTAGACTCATAGGTGTGAATGATGCAGTGATGATTTTTTTGTTGAGATAGGTAGACTTGGTGATTGAACTGGCTGAACTGATGGTGCACTGAAACCCGAGGACCTTTCTAGTTTTCCGCACAGTTGGTGATTTAACAGTACTTTAAATATTTTTATAACTTTTGCATATGAGTGGTTTTTGAGAGAATTTAAGACGTTCATGCTGTTTTGAAAAATGCTAATTTTAGGTTTGGTTGATTGTTTGCGAGTTGATGATTTTCACTGCATTTATTTATTTTAAGATATTAGTTGGTCAGATTATTTTTAATGGTGCAATTGAGAAAAGACAGTGTGTGTGTGTCTATATATATCTATATTATATATAGATATATATAGATATATATATATGGCCGAAGACTTAGGGGATTTTTTTTTAAAAAAGTTTTTTTTCCCAATTTAGAAGTAATGTATAGGTTGGAGACGTTTCAATGTTACATTTATTACTCAAAGATATATCACATCGTTATCGAATTCATTTGCATTGATGATTCTATCGAGATATATGAGTTGAAGGGACCATAATGTATGCTAACCATTACTTAAAGTTCTTGCACGCACTATAATGATACCAAGGGGATATGAGGCGATGCTAGTAGACACTCTCACCATAATCTGATGATTACAATCAGACTTGAGTTATGACGTTCTTGATCAAGTTGTTGATTAAAAGAATGAGGTTATTTAAGGTAAGCCCGAATATGAAAAAATGTTGTTTTTGAATCAAATGATGTAATGAACCCACGACTAGCTATATCTCTGATCATGAAGGGTCACACAAGTATCCGATTCTACGTTCTTGTCAAAATACTCAAGTTCAAGGAGACGAATTTGTCAATTGTAGTTTGATGGATATCAAATTGATTACTTATACAGAAGTTTATATGTAGTTTTCCATATGATGGAAGTTATGAAGCTAGCTTAACAGATAATTAATTGAGAATAGTTGAACTGTCTATTTTAGTGAAGGAGTTCACAAAACTGACACATTCCAAATAGATCAGTGGAAATTTCGTCCTTCGAAATTTTCAGTTATCATTATATAATCTAAATTTGTACCCTCGATAGATCAACGCAGCTGATCATCGATCGAGATTATAATGAGTTCACAATTATTTATTTAGTGAATTTAAAATATACTAATTAAATAATAATGATAGTAGTTGTGACTATTAAATATACATGGTTCTCATCAAATATTTTATGGTGTCTAGAATTTATTAATTAATAAAAAAATTAAATAATATTTACTTAATTTTGCGCACGCACACACACAAATATATGATACATACTACAAGAGTTAAGTCTGTATGATACATAATACATGGTAATTTTATCAAGAGTTGACTCTGTATGATACATATTACAAGAGTTGACTCTGTATGATACATACTACATGGTAATTTTATCAAATATCATTATCAAGAGTTGACTCTGTATGATACATACTACATGGTAATTTTAGTCAATGAAAATAAAAGAATTCTAATGGGACTATGATTATGAATCTTTGTAGCATTGAGTTAGTGTATTTTTATTAATATTTTATCAAATGTTGATAATAAAAGAAATAACCATTAAAATACACAAAATTCTATCCTCGTACACAAAGCAAATTTTGGCCAATTCAAGTTTTTCACAAGAAAATTTTCGTCCAACTTCCACCACCTTGTCGTCCACCCCGTCCGATTTTTGAAATTCTGCCGATCTAGTCTCGATGCAAAATCATTAGATCTCTAGTATAATCTTAAAGATGATCCCACTATCCGATCGTTTACTTTATTAGACGATCAAAAGAATGAGATTTGTTCGAAAAGATTTACAAGAAGAACGAAATTCGTTAATCCCGGATTGGTTTGATGTCCAGCGTTAAATACACAAAGATAAACAGATCTAAACATTATGTGAATGTTTTAAATCATATGACGCTCAAATAAAGTTTTGAACGTCCAAACAAAAATTTTAAGGTAAAAACTTGTGTGAGACGGTCTCACGGATTATATTTTGTGAGACAGATCTATTATTTGGGTCATCCATAAAAAAATATTACTTTTTATGCTAAGATTGTTCCTTTTTATTATGAATATCGCTAGGATTGACCCGTCTCATAAATAAAGATTCGTGAGATCATCTCACAAGATACCTACTCAAATTTTAAAAGATGCGAGAAAACGATACTCCAACTTATTGATTGGGGGAGCAACCGTTTTTCTGCTTTCGAATTAACATTTCAGTTGAATTGTGGTACGCAAGTATGACTGTAATATTAAGATCAAATACAAATTCTATATAAAATGGTGAGTACCAATTCTAGATTTACAATATTTAAATCTTATTGGAGCAAGTGAAGGTCAAGCTATATAACTCTGCGTTGGCGATAATTCAAATTCCTCCTAAACCCCAGAAAAGCAACTCCGATCCTGCTGGCTCAGTTGCATCATTACACTAAACTATGCCCACTGGGACTCGGAGAGAGAGCGTGTCGGCAACTTCAAGAAAAGCCAAATGGCACCCAACGCCGCCGCCTCCGCCCAGTCCCAAGATCCTCAACTTCACCCGCAGCCGTAGAACACGCCGTAAGCAACCGAAGCCAGCCACCGCCCACTACAACCACAACAGCAGCAACCCATCAGTCATGCAGCAAGACTACCTCTTTCCTTCCAATGGGAAGCTGGGGAACCGGTTTGATCAAAAGAATGACACTGAAATTTCGATTGTGTTATTGAACTCGACCTCGAATGCATTAGCAGTCGAGAAGGGAGAACGAGTGGTGGAAAAAGAAGAGGAAGGAGGCTACAATGACGGTGGTGGTTTTATGGAGGTGAAATGGAGGTTTCAAGCAGAAATACTGAGGGCCGAGTGTAATTTCCTGAGAATGGAGAGAG
Organism: Primulina eburnea; assembly: GCF_022965805.1. Taxonomy (NCBI): domain Eukaryota; kingdom Viridiplantae; phylum Streptophyta; class Magnoliopsida; order Lamiales; family Gesneriaceae; genus Primulina; species Primulina eburnea. The sequence goes on along the minus strand of NC_133109.1, from coordinate 23,835,476 downwards.
AGTTTGCTCTAAGAAAATTGGAGAGGAACAGAGTAAAGATGGAGAGGACTCTGAGATCAGCTATTCAGACACTCGTCTCTGTACGTTTCATTTCTTCATCCCAGATCCCACCATCTGGTTTTGATTGATCACTGTCTCGAATCAGATTGTGTTTATTTTGTTCTGTTGATTTCAGGGCAAAGAAAAGATTTTTGACGGGAATAAAGCGAAGGCGATGTTGGAGGAGGAGATTGAAGATTTAGAAGAGAAGATCGAGGAGTTGAGAAAGGAGTCAAGAATTAAAGTTAAAAATTGCAGCAACTTTGACAAGAAAGCATGCATTTTGCAGAGCCGGCTCGAGAAATTTGGGAGCTTATGTCTAGAAAGTTGTTCCAAAGAATTGCAATGAACTTGCTGAACCAAGTTTGTCCATCAGTGAGAGCAGAGATTTGAATCCCACAATCAAAAATAATTCCAATGATGTAAGAACACTGTTTCTGGATCATTTTGTTATAATCAATTAATACTTCAGTTATTATCAATTCATATGTTTTCTTGTGTGTACCAAATTATGTGTATGAAAACCTCTTTCAAGAAAACATTCTTGGGGGGTCTGATTTTTTAAAAAAAAATTTAATCAATGTGCAGACGGATACGCTGAGAAAGAAAATGGAGGGATTGTCGAAAGAGGGTGTTGGATAGAGTGGAGGAAGAGTACGTGTCAATGCTTTCTAGCGCAGCCCATAGTTCTGTAGCTAGCTCAGCTTCTGCATCCAAGCGAATAGATTTATGCCCTGAATTCTCGAGTTCCTCCACCAGGCAACTGTATCAGGCAAGATTATGATATCTTCTCAGTTATTTTATAATGTTTTCCATGTTATTTCAGATTGAATATGGTTGTTCCGATTGAGCTTACTGCATCTGTTTACGTTCTAGTTTCTTGGTACATGTATGATACGTTCTAATTTCTTGGTGCATGTATAATGTACTGGTAAAAATGATTAATTCTATGCTTTTGTGGCTTTCTAGTAGATTAAATTTGAAATTTTTGACTATACTTGATCAATATTATATTCGCCGTGTATATATCTTCTTATGCCACATAAGTGAAATATCAAGTAATTGTGTGAGATTTGTGAAAAACACATATTTAGCAAAAGATTTGAAATAAATAGCTTGCTGGATGGTTCGGTTGCTTCACACTGCCCCAAAATCTCACTACCTGAATACAACACTTCAATTAATACTCGTGGACCAATTATCAACTCTAGTATCTGATTCTGTTTCAGATTTCTTTTGTTTCTGTTGTCATTTTATGTTGCTGAGAACATATCCAGTTGAGCCTGAGCGCAAAATCTGACCAAATTTGAAATTTTGGTGGACAGTAAATCTCAGTATCCAAGTGAAAAACTCAGTTTAGATTTTAAAATAACCCAAATAATGCTTGATCTTAATGGCTTTTGCAAGTATCCTGTTCATCTGCAGGGATTGTTTGGCAATGAACGGCCCAGATTACTCCACATGAGTGATCCGGGCCCACTTCCATGTAAAAAAAAAGAAAAAAATTGACTAGGAAAAATCCGAGCCGTTGACTGCCCGCAGGGGTAGGTCGAGTGAACCCATCTGCAGTGGTTTTCATGGCCTATTTAAGGCAGCAAGCGACAGTCTAAGCATAATGCCTTGACACGTACTGTATTGCGTTTATCTCCATGGTTTTGCTAATTATATCCCTGTCTTGGCTTATTCATGACAGCAAATGACCTTGGATCCTCTGGTAAAAGGAGAAGGGTGGGGGCTCTACATTTGAAATATTTGATTCGTATTAATGCAGTCAGTTGTGACTTTTTAGCGCAATGAGAGGGTCCGTTTTCCTACACCCTTCATCATATCCATGTGCTAATAAATGTTCGATAAACAGGAACCAACTTTACAAGATGAGAACAAATGCTCGGGACGATGCAAAGTCATTATTCACAGAATTGTGGAGCAGGTTAGAGCCGAGACTGAGCAGTGGTCACAGATGCAAGAAATGTTGGGTCAGGTAAGAGGAGAAATGGAAGAACTTAGAACATCACGCGATTTCTGGGAAAATCGAGCACTCAGTTCCGATTACGAAATTCAAACATTGAGACACAGTGTAAGGCTCCACGATTCTTGTTCTTTCATCAGGTGTTTCTTGGTTTAACTTCTCATGGTTTACAGTACACACTCTTTCTTCGTCTAGGTGGAAGAATGGAAAGAAAAAGCTCTCAGTTTTCAAAACAAGGCCGGTGAACTTCAACTCAAACTTTTTTCTTTGACAGAGGAGATTGATGATAGAGATACTATGTTACTTCCTCTGAAAAAACAGCTTGAAAACGGAAAAAGGGTTATGACTTATTGTTTGAAGGAGAACCATTGTCCTCATAAATGTGCGGTTGAGAAAGTGGTAAAAGAGCTCAATGATGAGCAAAACAACGAACAAGCACGACACAAAGAGTTGCCACCTCTTTCTTTGGGTAAACACATAGCAAAAGAGAAGAGAATGGTTCTGCGTCGTTTCAGGGAAACTTGCCAATCTAGCAACGTATACAGCGAACAAGAGATCCTAGCTGAGGAAAGAAGAAAGATACACAGAAGAAGAGATGGGATTTTGGCATCAAAACAACCACCGTTGCAAGATATTGGGAATTCTTTACCAGTAACGGGGCAAGTACACCATCGTAAAGACGTTTCTCTTCGCAGCCCTCAAAGTAGCACAATGACAGAGAAGCTTTAAGAAACTATCAGGTTTACCAGTTTTGACAATGAGATGAATTAAGAGTTCTTTGAGAACTTACTCTTAAGTTGTGTTTTCTTGGTGAAGAAATGAAGTAAACGATCTTATGTGCATTCATGATGCCTTGTAATTTCATAAAAGTCTCAGTTTTACGCCAAAAAGTTCAAGTCAGTCTGCCATCAAAAAACTCCTACCATGTCGCCAATCGACATCCTTGTTCACTCCTAGTCTTTTCTTTTCGTTTCCAATTGTATGGTGCTGGATCACGGAAACTGGCATCGAGTGCGTAAATGAAATGAGAAACATGGGAGAAACACGGACACTACAAAAAACCTCGCTATGGTTTTTCTTTAATTCTTTGCACTTTTGAATTTGCCCACATAATTAAAATTACTCACGGTTTTATGATATTATGGTGAATTAGCGACGGTTTAATGAACCGTCGTTGTTAGTAGCGACGTATCAGCAAACCATCGCTAGTAGCAATGAGGTACTTCGTAAATCATCGTAATATTTGGGGATGGTTCTTCATTAATCGTCGCAAATATCGGAGTTTGAGAGAATATTGTGTTGGATCAATTTTATTTATACAAGTTTATATGTGAATAATTATGTGTCGTGAATTGTCTATAAGTTAAGTTCAAAATAAAGTGATCAACTAATTTTTCACGTTATTGGACTTCAATATATTAATATGTTTTGAGTCTTTAATGTGTAGAGACATAAGTATAATTTCTTTTTTTATAATCGATTAAAACAGAAATATCAGAAGATAGTAATAGACATTATCTACATATAGGTCATGGTCTCCAGATCGCACGTAATCATGTTATCTATTCTCTCCCCTATTAAAAAAAATTAATTAAGAAGAGAGAACTAAAGGATTCTCTCAAAGAAAATAGAGCGCGGATATGGAAAATCAAGACACATTCTAAAGAATATAGGATTATGACTTCATCTATATTTTCGCTTAAGTTTTCAGTCAAATTTTCAATGATTTAACATGATAGATTATGTGGTTTGTGGATTTTTGCCATCAAATGATATCAGAGATACTCATGCTTTAAATCATTGAGGTTTTTTTTAAAGTTTCAGACAATATTTGGTATCAGATCTGTACAAGATTTTTTTTTTTAAAATTTTAAGTTATGGTTTCAAATCTAAAAAAATATTTTGGTTGAAAACAAATATTTAAAGTTTCGACTCTGGTAAAGAGATTTTGATTGAAAATTTTAAAGATTCGATATGAGATTTTGATTTTCCGTCCAGTTTTTTTGTTCAAAAAAAAATATTTTAGAGAAAAAGAGAAAATTTGGGCTAAAATTTTTCACCAAAATCGGCCTAGGGTGCACCCAAGAGTGCTCGGACAGTTGCAGGAGCGCAGGGGCACGATTTCGGGGAGCCCTCGTGCGCCGATGACATTCTGGCAATAGCAATCCGTACATTTTTTTTTTAAAATTGTTTTTAACTGTTCAGTTTTATTCGTTTTAAACTTAAATATTCAATTATTCAAATAACGATAATGTTATATGTATTTTAAAATAGATTGATTGAAATATGTGACATCATTTATGTAATTTAATTTTATTTTGAAATATAAAAGAGTTTTGATATATATGATTTATTTGAATATTGATCTTCCCAAAGGAAGACTAATATTTAATATAATTACAGATGCACTATTGGTGATAAAAATGTGATAGCTGTTCGGTTTTTCATTGGATAATAAATCGGTCCAAATGAAGGTTGTTATTTTGACATGATAATTATTATCTGCGTTTGATAGCTGCGCCATGATATCACTTTCAAGTTAATATTTTGTCCATAAAAAAACATTAATGGAGTGCTCGGTATCCTATTCATGGGATTTACATTATTTGAATTTGTTGATAGAATATTTAGTTGATAATGTATATTTGATTTTTGTTCTTTATTCCGATTTGACTCATGCAAATATTTATTATAACATAAATTCTATTCTTATGTTAATTGATTCCAATTTAAATCGTAGCAAGATAATTTATTGATAGTTCTCGGAGTCATTGATTTGGACCTTGCGATAAGCAATGACTCTTCTCCCGCCATCATGGATAATAGTACATTTGATGAAAAGAGGGAGTTTGAAATGTGAGAGAGATCAAATCGCATGTATATGATGATTATGAAGAGGGTCATTCCAGAAACATTCAGGGGCACAATGTCTAGTGATATTGTTACGACTAAGGCTTTCTTTCAGGACCTCGAAAATAGGTTTGCTAAGAGTGAAAAATATGAAATTTGTACACTTTTGGCAAGCCTCTCTTCAATGAGGTACATGGGTAAATGTAACATAAGGGAGTTCTTTATGAGAATGTCTCATCTTGCTTCAAGATTGAAACCACTGAAACTTGACCTTTCTGAGGAGTTGCTGGTGTATTTGGTTTTGATATGAAGATAAAAGATTGAAGCAAAATAAGACTGAAAGTACTCATTATGCCTCTACCTCGAAAGATAAAGGAAAGAAAAAGAAAGATAAAGAAGCTGTGAATACACAACTTCCGAAGAAACAATAGAAGAATCCTAGTGATCTCAAAGTGCTGGCTGTTTATTCTATGGCAGTGATGGACATATAAAGAAGCAATGAACAAATTATCACGCTTGGCGTGCTAAGAAAGATATGCTTCTTAATGTTTTTTGTTCTGAGGTTAATTTAACTTAAGTACCCAGGAACACGTGGTAGATAGATTCTGGTGCAACAACTCACACAATGTGTCTATGAAGGATTTTTTGGATTGCTGAAAACCAAATATTGTTAAAAGAATCATCAATGTTGGTGACGACAACAAAATTGAAGTTGAGGCAATATGAAAATTTAGATTATTGTTGAAGACCAAAATATATTTGGGTCCAAACATTCATTGTACTTTTTTCTAGACGTAATTTGATTTCTATTTCTGCATTGGACAAATTCGGTTATTCTTGTTGATTTGGAAATGAAATACAGTTTATTTCATGATTCAAAATTGGTCGGTTCTGATTCTTTATTAGGATACATTAATCTTTATTATTTGGATGTTATTCGTTCATTTAATGAATCATTACAAACAAGATAGACAATAAAAAAAATTAACCAGCGAGAATTCAGCTGCGTTATGACATAAGAGATTGAGTCATATATCTGAAAAATAATAAGGAGACTTGTCTCAGACAAAATTCTCGAACCTTTAAATTAAAAATATTTTAATAATTATGTTAATTGTATAAAAGAAAAAAAAAACCAAAAAAGGTAATTTGAAGCCAACACAAGCTCAGATGTCTTAGAACTTATACATTCTGATATTTGTGGATCATTCTCTTCAGTTTTTTGGAATAGTCAGCAATATTTTATAATTTCACAGACGATTATAGTCAGCAATATTTTATAATTTCACAGACGATTTTCAAGACATAGATTCATTTATCTCATCCATGAAAAGACATAGTCATTGGATGTGTTCAAAATTTGTAAAGCTGAAATTGAAAATCAACTTGGCTTAAAAATTAAAAATGTTATATATGATCATGATGGTGAATATTATGGTAGATATGATGGTTCGTATGAACAACATCCAGGATATTTTGCTAGATTCCTATAGAAATGCGGTATCATCCCACAATACACTATGCTGAGTTCGTCCACTATGAATGGTATTGGTGAAAGAAGAAATAGAACGCTTAAGGACATGGTATGGAGTATGATTAGTCATTCTATCTTACAAAAATCACTCTGGAGAGAGGCACTAAAGACCGCAACATATATTCTTAATAGAGTTCCAGCTAAGGCAGCGACCAAAACCACTCATGAACTAAGGACGAGAAAAAAAACTAGTCTGAAGCATCTGCATGTTTGGAGATGTTCAGCTGAGTCAAGGCCTTATAACCCTAATAAAAAGAAACTAAACTCAATGATGGTCGGCTATTATTTTATTGGATATTCTGAAAGATCCAGGGGGTAAATGTTTTATAATCCCACAGATAAGTCAATTTTTGAGTCAAGAAATGTCTGGTTCTTTGAATATGGTGATTTTGCGGGGGGAAGATAAATTAAGAGATATTGTCTTTGGAGAAGGGTATGTAAATATTCCCACATATGTTTTGGATATTGATCAGGATCACATTCTTCACTTTGACCATTCTTCACTTTGACCAAGATACAATACAGGAAAACAATATTGAAGATCCTCCAATTCCAGATGGAAAAACTCAAGCACTTCCAGAACTATGTCATTCAAGAGATCCACTACAGAGAGGAGAAATACAATGCCAGATGATTACATTGTATTTTTTTAAGAACATGAGGCATACGTTGGACCGATGAAGGATGATTTTATCAACTTCCGTCAAGCCATGGAAAGTTTAGCTCTCAAAGTGGAATGATTCCATGAATGAGGAGATAAAGTCCATGAAGGACAATGACGTATGAGATCTTGTCCCATTGCTTAAAGGTACGAAGCCCATTGGTTGCAAACGGATATTTAAAATCAAGAGTGGTTCGAAAGACAATGTAGAAAGATATAAGGCTTGCCTTGTCGCTAAAGGCTTTACGCAGAAAGAAGGCGTTGATTATAAAGAGAATTTCTCTCCAAATTCTACGAAAGACACTTTAAGGATTATATTGGCTTTGGTGGTGATTTTCGATCTTGAGCTTCATCAGATGGATGTAAAGACTGTGTTTCTAAATAGTGACATTGATTAAATGATTTATATGGTGCAACTATAAAATTTTGTGTGAGTCAAAAGACAAATAATATGGTTTTAAAATTAAAGAAATCCATTTATGAGATCAAGTAGGAATCTTGACAATGATATTTCAAATTTCATCAAGTTATCATCTCATTTGATTTTGAGATGAATTTGGTGAATGATTGTGTGTACCAAAGTTCTGAAAGGGGATCAGTTACGGTGACCGGAAGCGCAACGGAAGTTTAAAAAATCGAATTTTACATACAATATTTTCGGCCACCCCCTATTTTGTATAGCAAATACAAAAACACAACTATGTCATACATAGGGTGTAAGAAAATCGTTACCTATCAACCTCTTGAGGTTGATGATGGCTCCAACAAAGGTGTAAACACCTTAGCTCTTGTATGGCATGAAGAAATCTACAAGCTTCCTTCTACCTTGAATCTTTCCTTCAAATTAGGCCCACCACCAACTAGGTAGATCCCCTCATATTTTGCACTAGAAAAATATGAGGATTTTTCAAAGAGAAGTGTGTGTATTCTTCAACAATTGAAGAACACAAAAATGAGAGAAAAATGGAGAGAAAGATGGAGGAATTTCGGCCATAGTGTGTGCAAGAATGGGGAAGGGAGACTTGTCTTGGTCCTTGAAAAAGTTGAGGCATAAAGTTGCATGCCTTGCCTTGAAAACTCAAAAAGTAGTCTCCCAACCTTTCACCTCCCATGCATGCATATTATATGGTTTTTATCAAAATAAAAACCATGGACTAAATTTAATTATCTCAAACATATTTGAGACTAATTAAACATTACTTGAATTTACCCAAGTCCCACTAGTTAAATAATTAATTTAAATTGAGCTCTACAAGACTCAATATAATTTAATTAATTCAACACTTGAATTAATTTAATTATTTGGACTCTACTAAGTGTTTAATTAATTCAACACTTGAATTAATTTAATTTAGTCCATAATAATGTTTATGAAAATCACAATTTTCAAATACATTATTCAATTGGCCAACTTTTAATTTAGGAACACTTCCATAAATTAAAATTTACATTTCTCTCATAGAAGTCATACTTCTATTTTTCTTTACACTTATAAACTCATTTATAAGTCGTTCAACACATTGAACTATTTTCTCCTTTATAGAAGTCATACTTCTAATTTTCCTTACGCTTATAAACTCCTTTATAAGCCGTTCAACACATTGAACTATTTTTACTTCTCAACGGGATCTAGAAAGCTAGTACTTGTGTGGCCCTCAATGGTTCATTGATACAACTAGCCGTGGGTTCACATCTCTATGTGATTCGGACTAAACATGTCCTTATATGAGCATACCCCAATTGCTACATTCTTATTTATCAACACCTTGATAACAAGAACGTCAGAACTCAAGTCTGATAGTACCCAACCAATCATGTTAAACGCCTAGCAGCATCGCTTACATGATTCCCTAGGTATCAAATGATAGTGCCTGCAAGAACCATTCAATTATGGTTAGCGTACAGTACGGTCCCTTCAACTCATATATCCCGATCGATTCGACAACCATTGGTTTATCGAGAGTTGTCAATGAATCGATACTATGTGTCATGTCGTAGTTGCATCGATGGTGTAATCTATGAAACCCCTTTCATAATTACCACCATACTCTGGCCAGAGATTTCAACCTACATACACATGATAACACATAGGATATCCATACCCGAAGGTAAGCGGTGAATCCCCGACTACAATGCATCGACTCCTATATGTTTCGACATGACACCCAACCTTGCCACCTGATGACCCCATAAGAGTCGGTAAACAAGTCAAAGTGAAATGCTAGCACATAGATTCTCAATGTTGTCCCGGGTCATAAGGACTAATGGTGTACAACCATAAACTAGGACGTTTCCACTCGATAAGTGAGAACCACTTGGAAAGTCCTTTAATGGAGGGTTGTTCAGTGCACTCTACCAGGAGCACCTATCTGCATGCTCGGACATCACAATGTCCCCTACCAATGAAACATGGTACTCACATCGCAGATACTAGTCTCTAACTCGAGCGGCCTATATCCTTCTTAGTGGCGGCTGAATTGACTAGGAACCGTTTAGAATATACAGTATTACAAATATGAGTTTCATGATACTCATCATATGAGCATCTCATATTCTTTCTACTATTTGTATATTCAAGGGCTTTATCTATGCAACTAGCATGGGTATACAGATAAAGATGTGCCAAAATAATAATATCAAATATTACTAAAATAAAGATTGCTTATACATAGAGTTTCATTGTGAACACTCGGCCAACACTTGGCTCGACGGGCACCTACTCTAACAAGTTCAGTAGGAGTAATCATATTTTTCTGGTTTTATATGTTGATTAAATTCTATTTTCTAGCAACGATATAGAGTTATTGCATTATGACAAGAGATTTCTAGCTAATAATTTTGAGATGAAAGATCTAGGTGATGCATCTTTTGTGCTGGGCATTCATATATATCGGTATTGTCCTTTAAGTATTCTTGGATTATCCCAGAAAGGCTATATGGAGAAATTTTTTAGGCGATATGGGATACAAGATTATAAACCAGCGGCCTATGCTAAGTGAAACAAATTTATCCTCAAACAAGGCCCCAAGAATGATTTTTAAGAAAAGAAATGCAGAAGATTCCCTATGCATCTGTCGTAGGGAGTCTAATGTATGCTTAGGTTTGTACACGTCCAGATATTGCATACATTATAGGATGTTGGGAAGATAACTAAGTAATTCAGGAGTAAAGTATTGTAAAGCAGCCAAACGACTCTTATGGTATTTATAGAGAACAAAATATTACATGCTCGTATATCGGAGGTTGGATCAGCTTGAGATAATTGGGTATACTGACTCAGATTTTGTTGGATGCCTACATAGTATGAAATCTACGTCGGGCTACATCTATCTCATTGTTGGATGTGCCATTTCCTGGAAGAGTACTAAACCATCTCTTATAGCCTTTTCCACCATAGCAGCTGAGTTTATAACGTGTTATGAGGTATCTCATGGAATATGACTACAATTTTTTTCGCGAGAACAAAATTTTTTCGCAGGGCTGTGCATTGTTGATGGCATTGAAAGTCCACTAAGAATACATTATGACAATAAAGCAGCAGTTATGTATTCCAATAACAATAGGAGCTCGACAAAATCAAAACATATTGATATCAAGTTCCTGATTATTAAAGAAAGAATTCATAGAGGAAAGTTGTCTATTGAGCATATCGGTACAAACTCCATGGTTGTTGATCCACTTACTAAGCAACTACCAACCAAGCAGTTTCATGAGCACACTGCTTGTAACAGTGTTATGTCAATTGAGATTTCAGTTTTAGTTGGAGTTCATTATTTTAAATTCTTTTCAGTTGTAGACATTTTCAGTTAAAGTTATGTAAATTTATTTTCTGCAGAAAAAAAATTTCAAGTTAAGTTACACTCTGATCATGGTTTAAAGTTTTATCTCAGTAATGTTTAGGGAGGACAAGTTGGAAATAGGCATGTTATGATCACATTGCATGAAATTTCCATGCTACATATCCACTTCATAATTCACGTTATTCAGTTCATTTAGCATATGTGACCACTGATGGGTCTAGTTACTTTGAGTGTAGTGAAGCCTGCTTTGATCTTATGTTGATGTGATTGATGGACCAGACTGGTTAGAGATACATTTCGAAATGACAACATTTTTTGAGGTCATAAGGTTATATTCACAAACATAATTATAATGTTACACATATAGCCCAAGTAGGAGATTGTTGAATCAATTTTATTTATATGAGTTTATATGTGAATAAAATTACGTATTATGAGTTATTTATTAATTTAAGTATAAAATAAAGTGACCAACTAATGTTTCGGGTTCTTGGGTTTTAATATATCTAATAGGTTGTGTGCATTTAATGTGTAAGGCCTGAGATTTAATTATTGTAATCAGACGTGGATTAATTGACATTATTGAGGTTATACGAACTTGAATGAAGAAGCCGGGCGTCGTTGCATTGTGAGCCAAGATTTTGGGACAGAACGTCTGGCGCCCGAGCGGTAGAAAATGACCTCCCGAGCGCCAGTATTCAATAAGAACACCACCCGGACAGAACATGTGGCGCCCGAGCGGTAGTTAATAACCGCTCGAGCGCCAGTGGTTAGCAAGATAAGTACCGGACAGTATGTTCGGCGCCCGAGCGGTAGATTATGACTGCCCGAGCGCCGACTGAAGTTCATGGAAATGGGACACGTTTCTTTACATGCAACATATATGTATGTATATATATATATATATGTATATATATATACACTATGCTTCAGAGATAAGAAAAGAAAGGAAACGAGAAAGCTACGGAAATCCTTACGCCTTTAGATTTCAATCTGCCCGTCAGATTTTGAATCTGACTGCGATACTGTGTTCCTATCAACGCAGGCTACAACTGGACGTAAGTTTTGTTACGTTTAGACAGGATTTGAAATTATGATATTGTCAGAATTGAATAGGAATCATATATAGTGTTTATGATATAGTAGACATCGTATAATTGAAGTCAGATTAAAGAATAGACTGGTTATACAATTGTTATGATTTTCAGAGTTGAATTGATTTAGATTGATTAGATTCAGTAATGATTTCGATTGTATCTTGTTCAGATATGAATCAGATTATATACTGATTGAGTATTGATCAAGCGGTTAGAAATTGATCTCAACATAATATTACGTAAATATTACACAAAAACCGTAACCATAGCTCGGATACCACTTGAAAGCGGACCGCTTACGGTGGCCGGAAGCGCAACGGAAGTCAAAAATTTTTAATTTAAGCATAGAATTTTCGGCCACCCCTTGTTCTTGTGCAATATTTACAAAATAACACCATACATAGGATGTTAGAAATATTACCTATCAACCTCTTGAGGTTGATGTTTGGCTCCAACTTTGTTGTGAACAACAAAGCTCTTCAAAGGATGAAAAATCTACAAGCTCCTCCTCCTTTGCATCAAAATAAGGCCCACCACCAACTAGGTAAATCCCCTCTTAATTTGCACTAGAAAATTAAGAGGATTTTTCAAAGAGAAGACTTTTATTCTCCAACACTTGAAGAACAAAAGAGAGAAGAAAATTGAGAGAAAAATGTATGCAATATTTCGGCCAAGGTGTGAGAATGAGGAGGGAAAGTTGAGTCTTGGGGTTGCAAAAAGTTAGATACAAAAGTTGCATGCCATGCAATATTTTATTCAAAAGTAATGCAAACCCCTTCACCTCCCAAGCATGCAAACCCTAGTGGGCTTGCAACCTTTTGCAAAGCCCATGGACTTTTAATTGTCTCAAACACGTTTGAGCCCAATTAGACTTTACTTGATTTTACTCAAGCCTATTAGTTAAATAATTATTTTCAATTGGGCTCTACATGGCCCAATGTTATTTAATTAATCCAACACTTGAATTAACTTAATTATTTGGACTCTACTAGGCCCACTAGTGATTAATTAATTCAACACTTGAATTAATTTAATTTAGTCCATAATAATGTTTATGAAAATCACAATTTTCAAATACATTATTCACTTGGCCAAATTTTAATCTAGGAACACTTCCATAAATTAAAATTTATATTTCTCTCATAGAAGTCATACTTCTATTTTTCTTTACGCTTATAAACACATTTATAAGCCGTTCAACACATTGAACTATTTTACTTCTCATCGGGATTTACAAAGCTAGTACTTGTGTGGCCCTCAATGGTTCATTGATACAACTAGCCGTGGGTTCACATCTCTATGTGATTCGGACTAAACATGTCCTTATTCGAGCATACCCCAATTGCTTCATTCTTACTTATCAACTCCTTGATAGTAAGAACGTCAGAACTCAATTCTGATAATACCCAACCAATCACGTTAAACGCCTAGCAGCATCGCTTACGTGATTCCCTAGGTATCACATGATAGTGCCTGCAAGAACCATTCAATTATGGTTAGCGTACAGTACGGTCCCTTGAACTCATATATCCCGACCGATTCGACAACTATTGGTTTATCAAGAGTTGTCAATGAATCGATACTATGTGTCATGTTGTGGTTGCATCGATGGTGTAATCTATGAAACCCCTTTCATAATTACCACCATACTCTGATCAGAGATTTCAACCCACACATACATGAAAAACACATAGGATATCCATACCCGTAAGTAAGCGGTGAATCCCCAGCTACAATGCATCGACTCTTTTATGTTTCGCCGTAACACCCAACCTTGTCACCTGATGACCCCATAAGAGTCGGTAAACAAGTCAAAGTGAAACGCTAGCACATAGAGTCTCAATGTTGTCCCGGGTCATAAGGACTAATGGTGTACAACCATAAACTAGGACTTTTCCACTCGATAAGTGATAACCACTTGGAAAGTCCTTTATAGAGGGTTGTTCAGTGCACTCTACCAGGAGCACCTATCTGCATGCTCGGACATCACAATGTCCCCTACCAATGAAACATGGTACTCACATCGCAGATACTAGTCTCTAACTCGAGCGGCCTTTATCCTTCTTAGTGGCGGCTGAATCGACTAGGAACGGTTTAGAATATACAGTATTCCAAATATGAGTTTCATGATACTCATCATATGAGCATCTCATATTCTTTCTACTATTTGTATATTCAAGGACTTTATCTATGCAACTCGCATGGGTATAAAGATAAAGATGCGCCAAATTAATAAATTCAAATATTATTAAAAATAAAGATCGTTTATACAAAGAGTTTCATCGTGAATAGTCGGCCAACACTTGGCTCGACGTGCACCTACTCTAACAATCTCCCACTTGCACTAGAGCCAACTACCCATATACTTCAGACCCATTGATTCGCGATGCTTCTCGAATGATGGTCCTGGTAAAGGCTTAGTTAGTGGATCAGCAACATTATCTGCGGAGCCGACTTTGTCGATCGACACTTCTCCTCGTTCCACAATCTCTCGGAGGATGTGGTACTTTCTCAATACGTGTTTGGACTTCTGATGAGACCTTGGCTCCTTCGCCTGAGCTATGGCTCCCGTGTTGTCGCACATCACCGGGATAGGAGCAACTCCATTTGGAATGACGCCCAACTCTTGGACGAAATTCCTAATCCAAACAGCCTCCTTTGCTGCAGCTGATGCAGCAATGTATTCTGCCTCAGTGGTGGAATCCGCAGTACTGTCTTGCTTGGAACTCTTCCAAGAGACAGCACCACCATTGAGCATGAATATGAATCCGGAGGTTGACTTCGAGTCATCAACATCGCTTTGGAAGCTAGAGTCGGTATAGCCTTCCAATTTCAGTTCTCCACCCCCATAGACCAAGAACAACTTATTGGTCCTTCTCAAATACTTGAGGATGTCTTTCACAGCTTTCCAGTGTGGAAGACCAGGGTTGGATTGATATCTACTCACTACACTTAGTGCAAATGCCACGTCAGGACGTGTGGATATCATCCCATACATGATACTACCAATAGCCGAAGCATACGGAATTCGTGTCATCGCCGCTATCTCTGCATCAGTCTTGGGAGACATAGACTTGGATAGGGACACGCCATGACACATTGGTAGATGTCCTCTCTTGGAATCATCCATCGAGAACCGCTTCACGATGGTATCAATGTATGTGGACTGGGTGAGACCAAGCAATCTTCTTGATCTATCTCTATAGATCTGTATTCCCAACACAAAAGATGCTTCACCCAAGTCCTGCATTGAGAACTTACTTGCTAACCATATCTTTGTTGATTGCAACATTCCTACATCATTCCCAATGAGTAGAATGTCATCAACATAAAGAACAAGGAATGTCACAGCACTCCCACTGACCTTCTTATGCACACAGGGTTCCTCAGGATTCTTAGTAAAACCAAACTCTTTGATTGTACTATCGAATCTGAGGTTCCAGCTCCTCGATGCCTGCTTAAGACCATAAATAGATCTTTGAAGTGTGTATACCATATGCTCACTTCCGATGGATGTAAACCCTTCAGGTTGAGACATGTAAATTTTTTCCTTAATATCCCCATTAAGGAAGGCTGTCTTCACATCCATCTGCCATATCTCATAGTCATACCATGCAGCTATGGCTAGCAATATCCTAATGGACTTGAACATCGCAACTGGAGAAAAGGTTTCCTCATAGTCAACACCTTGCCTTTGAGTATACCTTTTTGCTACCAATCGCGCCTTGAAGGTCAATACCTTCCCATCCGCCCCAAGTTTCCTCTTGTAAATCCATTTACACCCTATGGGAACAGTTCTCTCAGGTGGATCCACAAGATTCCACACTTGGTTCGAATGCATGGAATTCATCTCAGATTCCATTGCTTCAAGCCTCTTGGATGAATCGGCATCCGATAACGCTTCCTTGAAGGTCCTTGGATCACATCCAAGATTAGGCTCATCATGGCCCTCTTCAAGAAGCAGACCATACCTCACAGGTGGTCTCGAGACCCTCTCGGATCTTCTAGGAGCTTGTATCTCCTCACTTAGCTCATTGGGTGTGGGTTCTACAACTGTGGGTGTCTCTCGAACCTCTTCGAGTTCTATCATCTCGCCCTTTCTATCCAATAGAAATTCCTTTTCCAAAAAGGTTGCATTCCTAGAAACAAACACCTTTGTTTCTTGGGGATGATAGAAACAATATCCAACGGAATTCCTTGGATATCCCACCAAGTAGCATAAAATGGATCGACTATCCAATTTATCTCCCACTGTCTGCTTCACATAAGCAGGGCACCCCCATATTCTAAGATAAGAATACTTGGGAGGCTTACCCATCCATATCTCATATAGAGTCTTGTCAACTGCCTTTGTATGGACATTGTTCAACAAAAGTGCCGCTGTTTCAAGCGCATATCCCCAAAAGGATGGCGGCAACTCCGTCAACCCCATCATAGACCGAACCATGTCCATCAAAGTCCGGTTACGACGCTCCGAAACACCATTCAACTGCTGTGTAGCGGGTGGAGTCCACTGCGAGAGAATCCCATTCTCTCTAAGATACTCTTGGAACTCGGCACTCAAGTACTCACCACCTCGATCCGATCGAAGTGTCTTGATGCTTCGTCCCAATTGTTTCTCTACTTCACTTCTGAATTCTTTGAACCTTTCAAAGGCTTCAGACTTGTATTTCATCAAATACACATACCCATACCTCGAAAAGTCATCGGTAAAGGTGATGAAGTAGGAATGTCCATGCTTAGTGGTGATGCTAAGCGGACCGCACACATCGGTATGGATCAAATCCAACAACCCTTTGGCTCGCTCCGCATGGCCCTTAAAGGGAATTTTGGTCATCTTTCCTTTTAGACAGGATTCACAAGTCGTGAGAGCATTAATATCGGACATATCAAACATGCCAACTCCCACTAGCTTGTTCATCCTTCTTAGGGAAATATGACCTAATCGAGCATGCCATAATTGTGCCGAATTAAGAGTATCTTGTTTGCGCTTATTTGTTGTTGTTATCGTTTGGACATTGTTAAGTGGAATATCTTTTAATTTTAAGGTGTAGAGATTGTTTTCAAGTTCACCGGTACCAACTAAACATTCATTCTTGTAAATATTGCAAACACCTTTGCCAAATAAACAAGAAAATCCATCGATATCAAGCATAGGAATGGAAATAATGTTTTTGATCAAGTCTGGTACAAATAAAACATCTCTCAAAATAAGCTTAAAATCATTGTTCAAAATTAAATAAACATCTCCAACAGCTTTGGCAGCAACTCTTGCCCCATTGCCCATCCTTAAGAAGGTCTCACCCTCTCGGAGCCTTCTACTTCTTCCCATCGCCTGCAAATCATTACAGAGATGTGAGCCACAGCCGGTATCCAATACCCAAGAAGTAGAGTTAATCGAGATATTTACTTCAATAAAGAACATACCTTTGCCAGAACCCTTCTGCGCAAGATATTCCCTGCAGTTACGCCTCCAATGTCCAGGCTTCTTGCAGTGATGACAGATGTCAACTGTCTTCTCAGCCTTGGCTGGCGCGGCTGCCACTACGGGACTCGGAGTCTGCCTCTTCAAGGGCTCGCTCTTCTTGGGGCGCTTGAAAGAACGCTTCTTTCCCTTCCCAGGTGGACCGGTCTTCGTGCCAGATGAAGAGCCCACATAAAGAACCGACTTCTCCTTTTTGATTGTGGACTCAAAGGTCACAAGCATGTTCACCAACTCTTCAAGGCTGGGCTCGAGCTTGTTCATATTGAAGTTCACGACAAAAGGATCGAAAGAGCTAGGCAGCGACAGCAGCAGCACATCCGTGGTCAACTCCGATGGCAAGATCAAATCCATGCCAACAAGCTTGTCCACGAGCCCAATCAACTTTAGGCCATGCTCATGGACCGAAGTCCCATCTCGCATGCGTAAAGTGATGAGCTCCTTTACTGTGGCATGCCTCAAAGGCCGAGTTTGCTCACCGAAGAGCTCCTTGAGGTGCATATGAATGTCAGCAGCATTCTTTGCATCCTCGAATCGCCTTTGCAGCTCATCGTTCATCGAAGCCTGCATATAACACCTTGCCTTCAAGTCATGGTCGCACCAATCCTTGTAGGTCTGCAATTCCTCAGGAGTGCAGCTAGTCGGAGCCTCAGCAGGGGGCGACTCAGTCAGTGTGTATGCGATTTTCTCCGAGTTTAAGACAATCTTTAGATTTCTTAGCCAAGTGATATAGTTAGGTCCGGTTAGAACGTGTTTTTCGAGAATAACGGAAAACGGGTTGCGAATTGATGACATTGTCAAAGATTTGTACTGAAAAGTAAAACAGATAAATGTTAATGACTATTTTAAAATATTTAATAAGATATAAAGTTTGGACTTTTACTTTATAAATTATCACTCTCACTGTTTTGACATTTTCACTACCCTCTAGTGAAAACGGGAAACACTTTCCTCAGTAGGTACGTAAGGTCCAATTAGCGAATTGTGATCCCGAATAATATCGGCCAATCACAATTCCTAAAAGGTAGTTTCCAATTGCATCGCTATGCAACCCTCTACGTATACTTTTGTCTCACGTTTGATTAGGACCCAATAATATGACGTCGTTCATCTTCACGTGTCAAGCCTAACCCATCGATATTGAACCTTAATGGACGGTCGCCATGAGTTCCCTCAATAATATGAGCCGAAATCATGGGAGTTCCACGTAGTTCACATCACTATGTCAATGAATGTCACAGCTTTCCGGCACCCAAGGCCCCCTCAATAATATGAGCCGAGTCCCGAGTACGGGTAGCGCTCATCATGCATCCATTGTCGATGGAAGACAAGGAAATTATAAACAAATTTATAATTCCCCTTTTCGGACTTGATATTAATTTTGAATCTTATTCAAAATGAGGGTTTTTAATTTTGAAAGGTCTCATCATTAATTTTATTTTAAAAGCTCGTCATGTTTGATCGTATGTTTGCCGGATTCATGCAACTTTGTTATTATCATAATAATAACGCACATACTCATTATTTATAACATATCATGCATATATTATAAATAGAAAACAGTACAAGGATGATCAATTGCCCCAATTCTAATGGCCCGTGTGAGCTAAACACGGGCCTAGGTCCAATCCTAGGGTAAATGCAAGGGATGCAAACGCAACTACATTATTACATTAGCATCCAATATTACATGTCTTCGATCTTCAAAATCACCAAGGTCACCATCTTCCAATCTTGATCTTCCACTATTCTAATATTTACAATTAAATATCCATGGCACATAGGGATACATCTCATGGGGGTGGGAACGGGCCATAAACCAAGGCCACTTTAAATTGATAATTATTACAATCATACAACACAAATATCCTAGCATACACCTAGCAAATTGGGCTTGGGCTTTTGATCATCCTTCATGCATAATATCACATATCATACACCATCAATTAATTATCACAATAATTAATTGATCCAATATTATATATCTTTATCCAATCACTAACCGCCACAATTATAAATTAAAGTAACAAAGTATACAAACACCTTTGTCTACTTTCAAATTAATTTATTTATAATCGAATTTCTTGTAAATCACAATTTACTATAAATAATTAAAGTCCTACTTCAATTATTTATTTTATGAGAAAATATGTGCAACAATTGTAAATTTAAACTTAAGGGCCCAAAAACCATTTTTCACCAAAAAATATTTTGGCCCATTTAAATTTCACAAATTATGTTGGCCATCCAATGGCCCAACATCTCAAGGCCCATGACACTAAGATTGTCCAAAACACTTTTGGAAACCCTAGTCGTCATCGTCGTCGCCGGATTCCGGCAACAAAATTTTTTTTTATTTAAAATTCCTGCACTTTTTCGGGCAGCCCGAGCTGCCCGAAATTTCAGGGCAGCTCGGGCAGCCCTCGGGCAGCAACATGCTGCCCGAAAAATTATTTTTTTTTTGTTTTGCTTCAAAAATTTCGGCCTTGTTAATTCCTTGCACCAAAAAATTTCTCAAGCGGTTAGAAATTGATCTCAACATAATATTACATAAATATTACACAAAAACCGTAACCATAGCTCGGATACCACTTGAAAGCGGACCGGTTACGGTGGCCGGAAGCGCAACGGAAGTCAAAAATTTTTAATTTAAGCATAGAATTTTCGGCCACCCCTTGTTCTTGTGCAATATTTACAAAATAACACCATACATAGGATGTTAGAAAGATTACCTATCAACCTCTTGAGGTTGATGTTTGGCTCCAACTTTGTTGTGAACAACAAAGCTCTTCAAAGGATGAAAAATCTACAAGCTCCTCCTCCTTTGCATCAAAATAAGGCCCACCACCAACTAAGTAAATCCCCTCTTAATTTGCACTAGAAAATTAAGAGGATTTTTCAAAGAGAAGACTTTTATTCTCCAACACTTGAAGAACAAAAGAGAGAAGAAAATTGAGAGAAAAATGTATGCAATATTTCGGCCAAGGTGTGAGAATGAGGAGGGAAAGTTGAGTCTTGGGGTTGCAAAAAGTTAGATACAAAAGTTGCATGCCATGCAATATTTTATTCAAAAGTAATGCAAACCCCTTCACCTCCCAAGCATGCAAACTCTAGTGGGCTTGCAACCTTTTGCAAAGCCCATGGACTTTTAATTGTCTCAAACACTTTTGAGCCCAATTAGACTTTACTTGATTTTACTCAAGCCCACTAGTTAAGTAATTATTTTCAATTGGGCTCTACATGGCCCAATGTTATTTAATTAATCCAACACTTGAATTAACTTAATTATTTGGACTCTACTAGGCCCACTAGTGATTAATTAATTCAACACTTGAATTAATTTAATTTAGTCCATAATAATGTTTATGAAAATCACAATTTTCAAATACATTATTCACTTGGCCAAATTTTAATCTAGGAACACTTCCATAAATTAAAATTTATATTTCTCTCATAGAAGTCATACTTCTATTTTTCTTTACGCTTATAAACACATTTATAAGCCGTTCAACACTGATAAGTACAATTTATTGTACTTTTATTACTTGTTTTAACTTGAAATTTTGTGATTCTTGAGCAGTTTTTATTTGATATGTTGTTGTTTTTGTTATTATAGTTTGGAAGCTTAGAAATGAGAGTTTGGAGTGATATAGTATGAATTAGAAGGTGCAAAGGACAAAGAGACACGAAGCAACAGTGCTCCCGCGCTATTAACATCACTGCTCCCGCGCTGCCTGCCGAGAAGAGAGTGCACCCGCGTTGCTTACATCGCCGCCCCCGCGCTGATTGTCGAAGCATGACCGCCCCCGCGGTCATGCAAGCGCCGCTACGCGGGCAACAGATTTTTTGGCGAACATGCACCGCACCCGCGGTCATGCACAGAAAACTTCCGGAAATTGTGAAACTATGGTGTGCTGCGCATGGGACTTGAAGACTTTGGTGTTTTGCGTGCAAGACTTGTTGAGGACTATAAAAAGCCTCCATTATTCATCATCTAGGGCATCTTGGAACAAAAGGAAGAGGTTGGAGGCTACAACAAAGGGATTAAAGATCAAGTGCATCCTTGGGAAAGTTCTTGCACATCTTTGGATAAAAGCTTCATTTGAACTCCAAAACTCTTGTTCTAAGTTCTTCTTTCTTTACTTTCATTGTTATTTACTATGTTTTGTTTAAGATTTGTGTGTTGTGTTATTTTTATTATGAACTAATTTTTATTTCTAGAGGAACGATGGATCAAAACTAGAAACCATGTGTGATGATTTATGATTTATGCTATATGAGATTTCCTTATTGTTCATTTGTATGTTTCCAATTTTAATGCTTTCAATTTATTGGCCATATCTTGAATGATGCTTATGTTTATAAATTATCACTTAGAAAAGGGAATTTATAAACAAGAAAGGGAAAAATACATTGATAGTATTTTTATAGTTCGGGAGGACATATAATGCTATTGAAGCCATTAAAAGACTTGAGTGCTTATTGTGTTATTTAATTATAGGTTGTTGATGGGGACATTACAATCTTTTATTAGATAATTAGTATCTGCTTAACACTCGGGAGAGGGAGTAGATGATTTTAGAATTCTTGGCTAATGAATAAGAAGGATAAATATAATATAGCTACACAAAAATACACATGGTGGATAGTTGCGTGAAATCGGACCTCTAGATCTTTTATTCCATTGTTGTTCAACTCTGTTTGGTATTACAATTAAATTTATTTTCAAAGCAGTTATTGATGCGAACAAATCTGTTATTTGATTATTCTAAATAAAATCAAGACTATTTTAATTACAAGCACTAATATAAATTTAGAAATACATTCCTCGTGGGATCGACACTTGTACTCAAAATTACATTTTACTATAACTTGACGTTGTGCACTTGCAAGCAATTAAGAAAACACGCAACAAGTTTTTGGCGCCGTTGCCGGGGAGTGTAAAATTTGAATTTATATTAGTATTGTTACCAATTAGTCTAGATTTTAATTTAGAGCTATTTTTATTATACTACATTAAACACTGATTTGTTTATTGTTTTTGTTTGACAGTGCATGCGAAGATCGCAAAATCTTGACTTGCTTATCTTTGATCCTGAAATCGAAAGAACCGCAAGAAGATTAAGAAAGGCAAGAAGAGAAGAGATTCGAGCAATGGCTGAAATTTATAAATTCCCTTTTCTAAGTGATAATTTATAAACATAAGCATCATTCAAGATATGGCCAATAAATTGAAAGCATTAAAATTGGAAACATACAAATGAACAATAAGAAAATCTCATATAGCATAAATCATAAATCATCACACATGGTTTCTAGTTTTGATCGATCGTTCCTCTAGAAATAAAAATTAGTTCATAATAAATATAATATAGCTACACAAAAATACACATGGTGGATAGTTGCGTGAAATTATAGGCTCAAAAGGGCTTCAAATGAATGTTTATAAATAATATACATGGCCCAAATGAATTCAAAGATTGCCTAAATCATTTATATGTTTGCAAAAATTTTATTTCAATGTCAAAATAAAAATCACAAAGTTTTATAGAAATTTTAAGTCTCAAACTCACCAAATCTCATGATTATTCTCTAAATTTTCAAAGTGGTCAATTAACATGAATTTGATGCATGACATTGCTTTTCTAAAAAAAAATTTCATCATTGGCCAATTCATTAAACATTTCATGACTAAAAATACTACAAACACACAAAATAAACCAAAAAAATTAAACACAAAAATACATTAAGTAAATAAACACACAAAAGCAAATAAACAAATAAACCCTCTAAATAAATAAATAAACACACAAAGATAGAATAAAATAACTCCCCCAAACTTAAACATGTGCATCGTCCTCGATGTAAATAGTCATGATAAATAGGAAAATGCACATACACTGGGCAACGACCGTCAGTGGTCATTGCCATCATCCTCGTCGTCGTCATCATGGTGGGGTGGTTGGAACTCTGGCGGGTGGTAGACAGGTGGCCGAGCCTAACATTATAACCATTAAAAATCCTATTAACCTAGTCATAGTTGTCCAATATACTAGTGGAGAATGATTGGGAGGAACTGGCCTATGGACAATCGATAAACACTGTCATTGAGTAAGAATTTTGATCAATTTTTCACACACCTCATTGCATCAAATATTTATTGGGTATCCATTTCTTGAATGAATAATTGCTTTGAACCCAATTTTTACCGAAAAAGACCTTGTGATATGTGTTTGTAAAAAAATTTGAAATCAATTGATAATGATTTGAAACATGTTTGAAGAGATTTGAAGTTAGAAAACGAACCAATCACATGATTTTATCCGGATGAACAAGTGGTTAAATTGATTTGAATTGTAAATGCATGGTGGATTTTGAAATTATGTTGAGGCCAAGTTCTTTAAAATATTTCATGACTTGTTTGTTGTTTGTTTGATTGTTTGTTTTTGTTGTTTTATTTTGCTCGGGACTAGCAAAATCTTAAGTTTGGGGGAGTTTGATAAGTACAATTTATTGTACTTTTATTACTTGTTTTAACTTGGAATTTTGTGATTCTTGAGCAGTTTTTATTTGATATGTTGTTGTTTTTGTTATTATAGTTTGGAAGCTTAGAAATGAGAGTTTGGAGTGATATAGTATGAATTAGAAGGTGCAAAGTTGTCTGTGCATGACCGCGGGTGCGGTACTAACATGACCGCGGGTGCGGTGCATGTTCGCCAAAAAATCTGTTGCTGCATAGGTGACACCGCGGGTGCGGCGCTTGCATGACCGCGGGGGCGGTCATGCTTCGACAATCAGCGCGGGGGCGGCGATGTAAGCAACGCGGGTGCACTCTCTTCTCGGCAGGCAGCGCGGGAGCAGTGATGTTAATAGCGCGGGAGCACTGTTGCTTCGTGTCTCTTTGTCCTTTGCACCTTCTAATTCATACTATATCACTCCAAACTCTCATTTCTAAGCTTCCAAACTATAATAACAAAAACAACAACATATCAAATAAAAACTGCTCAAGAATCACAAAATTCCAAGTTAAAACAAGTAATAAAAGTACAATAAATTGTACTTATCAAACTCCCCCAAACTTAAGATTTTGCTAGTCCCGAGCAAAATAAAACAACAAAAACAAACAATCAAACAAACAACAAACAAGTCATGAAATATTTTAAAGAACTTGGCCTCAACATAATTTCAAAATCCACCATGCATTTACAATTCAAATCAATTTAACCACTTGTTCATCCGGATAAAATCATGTGATTGGTTCGTTTTCTAACTTCAAATCTCTTCAAACATGTTTCAAATCATTATCAATTGATTTCAAATTTTTTTACAAACACATATCACAAGGTCTTTTTCGGTAAAAATTGGGTTCAAAGCAATTATTCATTCAAGAAATGGATACCCAATAAATATTTGATGCAATGAGGTGTGTGAAAAATTGATCAAAATTCTTACTCAATGACAGTGTTTATCGATTGTCCATAGGCCAGTTCCTCCCAATCATTCTCCACTAGTATATTGGACAACTATGACTAGGTTAATAGGATTTTTAATGGTTATAATGTTAGGCTCGGTTCATGGCTACAAATAAAGTCTAGGAGTTCAAATAAGGGAGTAAATTGAATTTCTTCTCTTTTGCACACTCCACTATTTCTTTCCATTTCCAATTTTTATCTTTTTCTTTTCTTTATTCATCTCATCTCTTTTTTTCCCCTTTTTTTCTCCAATTTTCAACAATGTATCATTAGTCATTTTTCTTTTGTAGGAGAAAATCGATTTCTTTCAAATTCTTACTCCCTTGAGAAGGTAAGAATTAATTGTATAAGATATTCAAAAGGTTGGTAATTGTGGGATTCTTGAAAAAATATTTGAATGGGGGTCTTTTACACATATTTAAGTGTGCCATTCAAATTCATATAAGTACAAAGAGGTGACAAATGATAAATTAATTTATTTGGTAGCTTGAAAGGCTCAATCGATCCAAAAATCACCTAAATCATTCCTAAATCATAATTTGTCCGTATTTCGCCTCGAGTGATGTTTGGATAGTTCTAGACAAAATCTCAATTCACCGTCAAAGAGTAGACTTCTAATCATCGTGAAAATGATGTCTCAATGCATCAACCAAATACATATATATTCAAAAAGAAATGTGCTTGGCTTCCAAAGAAATTAAAAGAAAACACAACTCTTTTCTCATATAGGCTCAAAAGGGCTTCAAATGAATGTTTATGAATAATATACATGGCCCAAATGAATTCAAAGATTGCCTAAATCATTTATATGTTTGCAAAAATTTTATTTCAATGTCAAAATAAAAATCACAAAGTTTTATAGAAATTTTAAGTCTCAAACTCACCAAATCTCATGATTATTCTCTAAATTTTCAAAGTGGTCAATTAACATGAATTTGATGCATGACATTGCTTTTCTAAAAAAAAATTTCATCATTGGCCAATTCATTAAACATTTCATGACTAAAAATACTACAAACACACAAAATAAACCAAAAAAATTAAACACAAAAATACATTAAGTAAATAAACACACAAAAGCAAATAAACAAATAAACCCTCTAAATAAATAAATAAACACACAAAGATAGAATAAAATAACTCCCCCAAACTTAAACATGTGCATCGTCCTCGATGTAAATAGTCATGATAAATAGGAAAATGCACATACACTGGGCAACGACCGTCAGTGGTCATTGCCATCATCCTCGTCGTCGTCATCATGGTGGGGTGGTTGGAACTCTGGCGGGTGGTAGACAGGTGGCCACTGTGGAGGAGGTGGAAATGGATGTCCTGAAGTAGAAGCAGATGGGAACTGCTGAGCCAACACCGTAGTGAAATCCATCATGTAATCCATGAATGTATCGGTCCTATACCGAAAAGCATCCATCTCTTGGCGTTGTACCCTCATATCCTCTTCCAACTGATTCAACCGATTTCTCCTATGTCTTTGTTGCGGCTGTGGCTCTTGAGCTTGGGCTTGGTCACGTCTCTCTGCAGCCCTCTGATTGAATGCCCTTTGAGCTCTACGTGCTTCAGCCTGATCATTTCTGACTCCCATAAATGCCTGAGCTATCACAATAGGATTTTTCGGCTTCAGAACTTCTTCATTCGGAGCCCAAATCACTCCCGCATGTTGGCACAATATGGTGATGAGAGAGGGGTGGAGAAGTCCACTCGGAGAGTTGCCACTTGCATAATCATAAATTGAATTCTGAAGCAATCGACCTAAGTCAATTGTTTTTCCTGTTATGATGCAAAAAATGAGGATGGCCCTCTCCTTGATAACGGTCGTTGTGTGTTCGGTAGGTTTGATTCTCGCAGAAATGAAAGAATACCAATATTTGGCCATTTCCTTGAGGTCAGACTTTGCGAGGCTCAAGTGCACATTGTCTCTCATTCGCCATTCGGCTCCCTGTATACATATAGTCTGAAGAATACTGTCATAATCAACATGCCCATTTCTATATTCTTCGTACTCGTCGTGCATGATTTCAGGAAAGCCATATATAGTGTTGATTGTACGTGCATCAAAAGCGACATCTTTACCTCTCACAAACACCACTAACCGATCATATCTAACCTTTAAGTTAGCGTAGAACTCTCTCACCAGTGATATGACAGCATCCTGTGGCTGTCTTCCAAACTCCTCCCAATGTCGATCCCTAAGCATTTGTTCAATTTGTGTATCAGGGGCACTAAGATCAAATCCCCTCTCTTTAATAATGCTTCTATTAAAAATCTTCCCATATTGTTCCTCCGCCCTCTCATTATAAAACCGAGTCGCATCATAATTCACCCTTGATGAGGATGAAGCACCTTTTGATGATTTTCTTTTTAATGGCATTTTGTCAAACACCTTGCAAACACCAACTTTACTTCAACCCAATTCTCACAATTCAATGATTTTTTTACTCCCCCAAACTCAATACAAATAATATCCACAACACAACAATATACACAACAATCAATGAACAATATCCCCAAAATGAAGAATGTATTCACCAATTATTCCTTCTATAGCCACTAACACCAACAATCTCGAATTTTCCAACAAATATGCAATGAATTGGCTCACCTTGAGTGTATTGAAATGTTTCTTGAAGAATTAATTCAAAGCTCCACTCAAATCTTGAAAGATTTTCGAAACCTTTTTTTTCAACCCTAGGTTGGATTTGTGAATTTGATGTAAAGAAATGAGGTATTTGATGGAATGTGTGAAGATTTGTTAGTTGTAGTGATGAATTTGTTGAAAGAAGAACAAGAATTTGGTGTATGAGTTGTGTTTGGAGTAGGGATTTCGAAAATGTGGAAGTGGGTTTTCTTGAGTGTGAGTTTCGGTAATGAAGAAGAAATCCCGATTGTGTCTTAAAAAGGAAGCCCCGCGGGTGCGGTAATGGAAGCACCGCGGGAGCGTTGCTTTGTTCGAACTTACAGCGCGGGTGCGGTCTTAGAGTAGCGCGGGTGCGCTATTTTCTCGGCATTTGCATGAATTTTTCCATTGACGCAGCGCGGGTGCGGTATGCTAAGGAGCGCGGGCGCGCTCTTGTCTCGGCAGTTTAGCGCAGGGGCAGAAACTTAAGCAGCACGGGTGCGCTGTGTGTTCGGCATGTACGTGCATTTCTTCCTACAGCACACCGCGGGTGCGGTAGTGTACGCACCGCGGGGGCGGTGTCAACTCGGCACTCCTAGCGCGGGGGCGCTGTTTTTGTGCTGCGGGTGCACTCCTGCTTCGAATTTTCTGTATTTTGAATGCACCTCAAGCATAGGTGCAGTGCTCATGAGACTGTAAGGGCGCTCCTGTTTCGTCAAAATATTTTCTTCTCAAATTTTCATTCCTGAAAAGAAAACAATTGGGATTCATTAAATTTGGGAAGATATAAGCATACACTATATTAAAAATACACAACTAAAAATAACATGATTAAAATAAAATCAAAACTGAAATCACAATGCAAACAAGAAACAAAGAATTGGGTTGCCTCCCAGTAAGCGCTTGGTTTAACGTCATCAGCCTGACTACCATCAGTCTATATCAAGTTGATCCGCCCAAAGGAATGTTGTCAAGGTGCCTTACTTCATTTCCATAATATGGTTTAACTCTTTGGCCGTTCACCTTGAAAGTCCTCCCATCACTGCATTTTAGCTCAATCGCCCCATGAGGATACACTGTCTCCACCAAAAATGGACCTGACCAACGCGATTTCAACTTACCAGGAAACAACTTAAGACGGGAATTGAACAAGAGTACTTGTTGTCCTGGTTTTAGTTCCTTTCGTACAATGAGCTTATCATGCCACTTTTTTGTCTGTTCTTTATAAATCTTGGCATTTTCATAGGCTTCATTGCGGAATTCCTCCATTTCATTTAACTGTAGTTTTCTTTCATCACCAGCGGCTTTCAAGTCAAAATTCAATTTCTTAACTGCCCAGAATGCTCGATGTTCCAATTCCAGCGGCAAGTGACAGGCTTTACCAAAAACCAACCTATATGGAGACATCCCTATAGGTGTTTTGAATGCTGTCCTATAAGCCCACAGTGCATCATCCAACTTTATAGCCCAATCCTTCCGGTTTGTATTGACAGTCTTTTCTAAGATTTGTTTGATTTCCCGGTTGGATATTTCAGCTTGTCCGTTTGACTGAGGATGATATGCCAATGCCACTCTGTGCTTCACATTGTATTTAGCCATCAGTGAATTGAAAATTTTATTGCAAAAGTGCGTACCTTCGTCACTTATGATAGCTCTTGGTGTTCCAAACCTTGTGAAAATGTTCTTGTGCACAAATTTAACTACAACACGAGCATCGTTAGTACTGGTGGCGATTGCTTCCACCCATTTCGAAACATAATCCACAGCTAATAATATGTAAGATTGACCAAAAGAAGGGGGAAAAGGTCCCATGAAATCTATGCCCCAGACATCAAAAAGTTCCACTTCCAAAATATTTGTCAGTGGTAATTCGTGACGCCTAGAAATGTTCCCTAACCTTTGGCACCTATCACATGATTTCACTAAGGTATAGCTATCCTTGAACAAAGTAGGCCAGTAAAAACCTGATTGCAATACCTTAGCTGCTGTTCGTGTTACCCCAAAATGTCCACCATACGGTGATGAATGACATTGTTCCAGAATTTTGTGTGCATCTTCTCCATCAACACATCTCCTGATCACTTGGTCAGCACATCTCTTATACACACAAGGATCATCCCAAAAGAAAAATTTGATATCATGGAAGAACTTCTTTTTCTGGTGATGATTAAGATCTGGAGGAAAAGTACCACAAGACAAGAAGTTAGCTATATCAGCAAACCACGGGAGTTTAGAACTTACCTCAAACAGTTGTTCATCTGGGAACAACTCATTTATAACTCCACTTTCCGTTCTTTCTTCTAACTCTAGTCTTGATAAGTGATCTGCCACCTGATTTTCACAACCTTTCTTGTCTTTTACTTCAAAATCGAATTCTTGAAGTAGGAGTATCCAACGTATCAACCTGGGCTTGGCATCCTTTTTGCAAACAAGTATCGAAGCGCTGCATGATCAGTGAAAACAGTTACCTTGGTGCCAATAAGATATGTTCTGAACTTGTCAAATGCGAACACTACTGCTAGCATCTCTTTCTCAGTAGTTGTATAGTTCTGTTGAGCTGCATTAAGTGTACGACTTGCATAGTATATAGCCTTGAACATCTTATCTCTCCTCTGTCCCAATGCTGCTCCCACAGCATAGTCGCTAGCATCGCACATGAGCTCAAAAGGCTCCTTCCAATCAGGCACTATCATAATGGGAGCAGAAATCAGTGCTTTCTTGATCTTGTTAAATGCCTGCAAACAATCATCATCAAAAATAAATGTTGAATCTTTCTCTAACAAATTACATAAAGGTCTAGTAATTTTAGAGAAATCTTTGATATAACGACGATAAAACCCGGCATGTCCCAAGAAACTTCTTATCCCTTTCACATTCTTTGGCGGTGGTAGATTTTCAATTGCCACAACTTTGGCCCTGTCAACTTCTATTCCTTTAGCTGAAATTTTGTGGCCAAGCACAATACCTTCGGGAACCATGAAGTGACATTTTTCCCAATTCAGAACTAGATTCTTAGCTTGACATCTCTGCAAAACGAGCATTAAATTTTGCAAACAATGATCAAAAGATGTACCAAATACAGAAATGTCATCCATAAAAACCTCCATTATTTCCTCAACCATGTCAGAAAATATGGCCATCATACACCTCTGAAAAGTAGCAGGTGCATTGCATAGTCCAAATGGCATTCTCCTGAAAGCAAATGTACTGTAAGGGCAAGTGAAAGTAGTCTTCTCCTGATCCTCCGGTGCTATGACAATCTGATTGTAACCTGAATAACCATCTAGAAAACAATAATAATGATAACCACCAACTCTATCAAGCATCTGGTCAATAAATGGAAGTGGGAAATGATCTTTCCTAGTAGCATCATTCAATTTTCTGTAGTCTATGCATACTCGCCAACCAGTCACTGGGCGAGTTGAAATCAATTCATTGTTCTCATTTTTCACTACAGTTATTCCTCCCTTCTTAGGTACTACTTGTACTGGTGAAACCCATGAGCTATCAGATATAGCATAAATAACACCAGCATTTAACAATTTTAACACCTCAGCCCTTACAACTTCTTTCATTGCAGGATTAAGCCTTCTCTGATGATCAACATAAGGTGAATATGATTCCTGCATCAAAATTTTATGCATACAAACAGTAGGACTAATTCCCCTTATATCAGCAATTGTCCATCCCAAAGCAGATTTAAATTCTCTCAACACCCTCAACAATTTTTCTTTTTCAGTACAAGTAAGAAAAGAAGAGATGATTACCGGATATGTTGAATTTTCACCTAAAAATGCATAACAAAGGTGACTTGGAAGTTCCTTCAATTCAGGGGATACTTTTGGCACCTCTATAGTTGCATCTTCAAGTAATTTTACATTATGCACATCAATCTTTTCTCTAGGCAATGTATCGAGAGCAAGTAACTCCTCTTGGACATCCCAATCATCTTCATCCAGTATAGACGCCGATTCAAACAAGCATCTCTCCAAGGAATCTTTTGTCAATCTTCCTGCACCAACATGAGATACACATGAGTCAATTACATCAATGCTATTACAAGTACTTACCTCATTTGGTTCTTTGATTGTGTTGTAGATGTTGAACATGACTTCTTCTCCACCTACTCTCAATGTAAGCTCACCCTTGTGCACATCGATCAAAGCTTTTCCAGTGGCCAAAAATGGCCTTCCAAAGATAAGTGGGGTGTCCTTGTCTTCTTCCATATCTAGAATGACAAAATCAGCAGGAAATATAAATTTGTCTACCTTTACCAGAACATCCTCCACTATACCCCGTGGATATGTAAGTGATCTATCCGCCAGCTGCAAGGTAATAGTGCTAGGCTTCACCTCGCCAAGCTCTAAAGTCCTGTAAATAGAAAAAGGCATTAAATTAATACTGGCACCTAAATCACACAAAGCTTTATTTATTCTAGAACCACCAATAACACAAGGGATAGTAAAACTCCCTGGATCTTTGAGTTTCTGTGGTAGTTTCCTTTGAAGTATGGCGCTACACTCTTCTGTCAATTTCACTGTCTCAAACTCATGCAACTTTCTCTTCTTTGACATCACATCTTTTATGAATTTTGCATAGTTTGGCATTTGCTCTAAAGCATCAGCAAATGGAATGTTGATATGAATCTTCTTGAAAATCTCCAAAAATTTGGCAAATTGATCATCCAATTTCTTCTTCTTGAACCTCAGCGGATATGGAAGAGTCGGCTTAAATACCGGAGGTTGTTCAACTTCAGCTTCAGCTTTGGTATTAGATCCCTCAGTTTCGACTTCTTCAACAGTTACCTCCTTTTCATCCTTATCTTTTGAATTTTTACCATCAAGTTCTTTTCCACTCCTCAAAGTCACTGCCTTGCACTGCTCTTTTGGGTTCACCTCTGTGTTACTGGGAAATTGCCCCTTGTTCTGATCTTTTAGAGCGTCGGCCAACTGTCCGATTTGCGTTTCCAAAGATTTCATTGTGGCACCCATGTTTCCCATGTGAGTCTCCATATTGTCAAGACGAGATTCAGTTCTCGCCATCCTTTTTCCAGACTCAGCAACAAATGTACCTACCAAATCTTCAAATGAAGGCTTTCCCTCCCCCTTTGATGTATTGAACCCCGGTGGAGGATTTAACACATTCTTATTATTAGCATATGAAAAATTTTCATGATTTCTTAATCCAGGATGATAAGTGTTAGAGGGAGGGTTACCTCGATATCCTCCGTAGCCACCAAAATTTCTATTGTTGATATAATGAGCCTCATCTGGAATTTGTGGTTCTTCAGTAACAACCGATGCATTTTCAACCTCTGATGTACCAGTCTTATTCATTGCTGCAATTTGATTTGTCAAAGCTGAAACTTGAGCTGTGAGTGATGTAATAGGATCTATGGCATAAATTCCAGCTTGCTTCTTTACTCCTGACCTTTCAGACGGCCACTGATAACTGTTAATGGTCATCTGTTCTAGCAAATCATATGCTTGATCGGGTGATTTAGCAAATATTGTGCCACCAGCTGCTGCATCAACAGTGCCTCTTGTCTGTCCATTCAAACCATTGTAAAACAATTCAATCTGTACCCAATCTTCAAAACCATGGTTTGGACATCTTCTCAACAACTCCTTATACCGTTCCCATGCCTCATATAGTTGCTCAAAATCAGTCTGCCTAAAAGTACTTATCTCGATTTTTAACTGTGCAGACTTTGCAGGTGGGAAATATTTTGCAAGAAACTTAGTTGCTAACTCCTGCCATGTAGTGATACTCCCAAAAGGAAGCGATTGGAGCCATCCTCTTGCTTGGCCCCTAAGAGAAAAAGGAAACAAACGCATTCGAATTATATCATCAGAAACACCATTTATTTTTACCGTATCAGTAATTTCAAGGAATGTTCTGAGATGTAGATGAGGATCTGCAGTAGCGGCTCCATTAAACTGATTCTGTTGAACCATGTTTATCAATGCAGGCTTGAGCTAAAATGCAGTGATGGGAGGACTTTCAAGGTGAACGGCCAAAGAGTTAAACCATATTATGGAAATGAAGTAAGGCACCTTGACAACATTCCTTTGGGCGGATCAACTTGATATAGACTGATGGTAGTCAGGCTGATGACGTTAAACCAAGCGCTTACTGGGAGGCAACCCAATTCTTTGTTTCTTGTTTGCATTGTGATTTCAGTTTTGATTTTATTTTAATCATGTTATTTTTAGTTGTGTATTTTTAATATAGTGTATGCTTATATCTTCCCAAATTTAATGAATCCCAATTGTTTTCTTTTCAGGAATGAAAATTTGAGAAGAAAATATTTTGACGAAACAGGAGCGCCCTTACAGTCTCATGAGCACTGCACCTATGCTTGAGGTGCATTCAAAATACAGAAAATTCGAAGCAGGAGTGCACCCGCAGCACAAAAACAGCGCCCCCGCGCTAGGAGTGCCGAGTTGACACCGCCCCCGCGGTGCGTACACTACCGCACCCGCGGTGTGCTGTAGGAAGAAATGCACGTACATGCCGAACACACAGCGCACCCGCGCTGCTTAAGTTTCTGCCCCTGCGCTAAACTGCCAAGACAAGAGCGCGCCCGCGCTCCTTAGCATACCGCACCCGCGCTGCGTCAATGGAAAAATTCATGCAAATGCCGAGAAAATAGCGCACCCGCGCTACTCTAAGACCGCACCCGCGCTGTAAGTTCGAACAAAGCAACGCTCCCGCGGTGCTTCCATTACCGCACCCGCGGGGCTTCCTTTTTAAGACACAATCGGGATTTCTTCTTCATTACCGAAACTCACACTCAAGAAAACCCACTTCCACATTTTCGAAATCCCTACTCCAAACACAACTCATACACCAAATTCTTGTTCTTCTTTCAACAAATTCATCACTACAACTAACAAATCTTCACACATTCCATCAAATACCTCATTTCTTTACATCAAATTCACAAATCCAACCTAGGGTTGAAAAAAAAAGGTTTCGAAAATCTTTCAAGATTTGAGTGGAGCTTTGAATTAATTCTTCAAGAAACATTTCAATACACTCAAGGTGAGCCAATTCATTGCATATTTGTTGGAAAATTCGAGATTGTTGGTGTTAGTGGCTATAGAAGGAATCATTGGTGAATACATTCTTCATTTTGGGGATATTGTTCATTGATTGTTGTGTATATTGTTGTGTTGTGGATATTATTTGTATTGAGTTTGGGGGAGTAAAAAAATCATTGAATTGTGAGAATTGGGTTGAAGTAAAGTTGGTGTTTGCAAGGTGTTTGACAAAATGCCATTAAAAAGAAAATCATCAAAAGGTGCTTCATCCTCATCAAGGGTGAATTATGATGCGACTCGGTTTTATAATGAGAGGGCGGAGGAACAATATGGGAAGATTTTTAATAGAAGCATTATTAAAGAGAGGGGATTTGATCTTAGTGCCCCTGATACACAAATTGAACAAATGCTTAGGGATCGACATTGGGAGGAGTTTGGAAGACAGCCACAGGATGCTGTCATATCACTGGTGAGAGAGTTCTACGCTAACTTAAAGGTTAGATATGATCGGTTAGTGGTGTTTGTGAGAGGTAAAGATGTCGCTTTTGATGCACGTACAATCAACACTATATATGGCTTTCCTGAAATCATGCACGACGAGTACGAAGAATATAGAAATGGGCATGTTGATTATGACAGTATTCTTCAGACTATATGTATACAGGGAGCCGAATGGCGAATGAGAGACAATGTGCACTTGAGCCTCGCAAAGTCTGACCTCAAGGAAATGGCCAAATATTGGTATTCTTTCATTTCTGCGAGAATCAAACCTACCGAACACACAACGACCGTTATCAAGGAGAGGGCCATCCTCATTTTTTGCATCATAACAGGAAAAACAATTGACTTAGGTCGATTGCTTCAGAATTCAATTTATGATTATGCAAGTGGCAACTCTCCGAGTGGACTTCTCCACCCCTCTCTCATCACCATATTGTGCCAACATGCGGGAGTGATTTGGGCTCCGAATGAAGAAGTTCTGAAGCCGAAAAATCCTATTGTGATAGCTCAGGCATTTATGGGAGTCAGAAATGATCAGGCTGAAGCACGTAGAGCTCAAAGGGCATTCAATCAGAGGGCTGCAGAGAGACGTGACCAAGCCCAAGCTCAAGAGCCACAGCCGCAGCAAAGACATAGTAGAAATCGGTTGAATCAGTTGGAAGAGGATATGAGGGTACAACGCCAAGAGATGGATGCTTTTCGGTATAGGACCGATACATTCATGGATTACATGATGGATTTCACTACGGTGTTGGCTCAGCAGTTCCCATCTGCTTCTACTTCAGGACATCCATTTCCACCTCCTCCACAGTGGCCACCTGTCTACCACCCGCCAGAGTTCCAACCACCCCACCATGATGACGACGACGAGGATGATGGCAATGACCACTGACGGTCGTTGCCCAGTGTATGTGCATTTTCCTATTTATCATGACTATTTACATCGAGGACGATGCACATGTTTAAGTTTGGGGGAGTTATTTTATTCTATCTTTGTGTGTTTATTTATTTATTTAGAGGGTTTATTTGTTTATTTGCTTTTGTGTGTTTATTTACTTAATGTATTTTTGTGTTTAATTTTTTTGGTTTATTTTGTGTGTTTGTAGTATTTTTAGTCATGAAATGTTTAATGAATTGGCCAATGATGAAATTTTTTTTCAGAAAAGCAATGTCATGCATCAAATTCATGTTAATTGACCACTTTGAAAATTTAGAGAATAATCATGAGATTTGGTGAGTTTGAGACTTAAAATTTCTATAAAACTTTGTGATTTTTATTTTGACATTGAAATAAAATTTTTGCAAACATATAAATGATTTAGGCAATCTTTGAATTCATTTGGGCCATGTATATTATTCATAAACATTCATTTGAAGCCCTTTTGAGCCTATATGAGAAAAGAGTTGTGTTTTCTTTTAATTTCTTTGGAAGCCAAGCACATTTCTTTTTGAATATATATGTATTTGGTTGATGCATTGAGACATCATTTTCACGATGATTAGAAGTCTACTCTTTGACGGTGAATTGAGATTTTGTCTAGAACTATCCAAACATCACTCGAGGCGAAATACGGACAAATTATGATTTAGGAATGATTTAGGTGATTTTTGGATCGATTGAGCCTTTCAAGCTACCAAATAAATTAATTTATCATTTGTCACCTCTTTGTACTTATA
Organism: Primulina eburnea; assembly: GCF_022965805.1. Classification (NCBI taxonomy): domain Eukaryota; kingdom Viridiplantae; phylum Streptophyta; class Magnoliopsida; order Lamiales; family Gesneriaceae; genus Primulina; species Primulina eburnea. The sequence continues at coordinate 23,798,716 of NC_133109.1, read as the reverse complement.
TGAATTTGAATGGCACACTTAAATATGTGTAAAAGACCCCCATTCAAATATTTTTTCAAGAATCCCACAATTACCAACCTTTTGAATATCTTATACAATTAATTCTTACCTTCTCAAGGGAGTAAGAATTTGAAAGAAATCGATTTTCTCCTACAAAAGAAAAATGACTAATGATACATTGTTGAAAATTGGAGAAAAAAAAGGGGAAAAAAAGAGATTAGATGAATAAAGAAAAGAAAAAGATAAAAATTGGAAATGGAAAGAAATAGTGGAGTGTGCAAAGAGAAGAAATTCAATTTACTCCCTTATTTGAACTCCTAGACTTTATTTGTAGCCATGAACCGAGCCTAACATTATAACCATTAAAAATCCTATTAACCTAGTCATAGTTGTCCAATATACTAGTGGAGAATGATTGGGAGGAACTGGCCTATGGACAATCGATAAACACTGTCATTGAGTAAGAATTTTGATCAATTTTTCACACACCTCATTGCATCAAATATTTATTGGGTATCCATTTCTTGAATGAATAATTGCTTTGAACCCAATTTTTACCGAAAAAGACCTTGTGATATGTGTTTGTAAAAAAATTTGAAATCAATTGATAATGATTTGAAACATGTTTGAAGAGATTTGAAGTTAGAAAACGAACCAATCACATGATTTTATCCGGATGAACAAGTGGTTAAATTGATTTGAATTGTAAATGCATGGTGGATTTTGAAATTATGTTGAGGCCAAGTTCTTTAAAATATTTCATGACTTGTTTGTTGTTTGTTTGATTGTTTGTTTTTGTTGTTTTATTTTGCTCGGGACTAGCAAAATCTTAAGTTTGGGGGAGTTTGATAAGTACAATTTATTGTACTTTTATTACTTGTTTTAACTTGGAATTTTGTGATTCTTGAGCAGTTTTTATTTGATATGTTGTTGTTTTTGTTATTATAGTTTGGAAGCTTAGAAATGAGAGTTTGGAGTGATATAGTATGAATTAGAAGGTGCAAAGGACAAAGAGACACGAAGCAACAGTGCTCCCGCGCTATTAACATCACTGCTCCCGCGCTGCCTGCCGAGAAGAGAGTGCACCCGCGTTGCTTACATCGCCGCCCCCGCGCTGATTGTCGAAGCATGACCGCCCCCGCGGTCATGCAAGCGCCGCACCCGCGGTGTCACCTATGCAGCAACAGATTTTTTGGCGAACATGCACCGCACCCGCGGTCATGTTAGTACCGCACCCGCGGTCATGCACAGACAACTTCCGGAAATTGTGAAACTATGGTGTGCTGCGCATGGGACTTGAAGACTTTGGTGTTTTGCGTGCAAGACTTGTTGAGGACTATAAAAAGCCTCCATTATTCATCATCTAGGGCATCTTGGAACAAAAGGAAGAGGTTGGAGGCTACAACAAAGGGATTAAAGATCAAGTGCATCCTTGGGAAAGTTCTTGCACATCTTTGGATAAAAGCTTCATTTGAACTCCAAAACTCTTGTTCTAAGTTCTTCTTTCTTTACTTTCATTGTTATTTACTATGTTTTGTTTAAGATTTGTGTGTTGTGTTATTTTTATTATGAACTAATTTTTATTTCTAGAGGAACGATGGATCAAAACTAGAAACCATGTGTGATGATTTATGATTTATGCTATATGAGATTTCCTTATTGTTCATTTGTATGTTTCCAATTTTAATGCTTTCAATTTATTGGCCATATCTTGAATGATGCTTATGTTTATAAATTATCACTTAGAAAAGGGAATTTATAAACAAGAAAGGGAAAAATACATTGATAGTATTTTTATAGTTCGGGAGGACATATAATGCTATTGAAGCCATTAAAAGACTTGAGTGCTTATTGTGTTATTTAATTATAGGTTGTTGATGGGGACATTACAATCTTTTATTAGATAATTAGTATCTGCTTAACACTCGGGAGAGGGAGTAGATGATTTTAGAATTCTTGGCTAATGAATAAGAAGGATAAATATAATATAGCTACACAAAAATACACATGGTGGATAGTTGCGTGAAATCGGACCTCTAGATCTTTTATTCCATTGTTGTTCAACTCTGTTTGGTATTACAATTAAATTTATTTTCAAAGCAGTTATTGATGCGAACAAATCTGTTATTTGATTATTCTAAATAAAATCAAGACTATTTTAATTACAAGCACTAATATAAATTTAGAAATACATTCCTCGTGGGATCGACACTTGTACTCAAAATTACATTTTACTATAACTTGACGTTGTGCACTTGCAAGCAATTAAGAAAACACGCAACAAACACATTGAACTATTTTACTTCTCATCGGGATTTACAAAGCTAGTACTTGTGTGGCCCTCAATGGTTCATTGATACAACTAGCCGTGGGTACACATCTCTATGTGATTCGGACTAAACATGTCCTTATTCGAGCATACCCCAATTGCTCCATTCTTACTTATCAACTCCTTGATAGTAAGAACGTCAGAACTCAAGTCTGATAATACCCAACCAATCACGTTAAGCGCCTAGCAGCATCGCTTACGTGATTCCCTAGGTATCACATGATAGTGCCTGCAAGAACCATTCAATTATGGTTAGCGTACAGTACGGTCCCTTCAACTCATATATCTCGACCGATTCGACAACTATTGGTTTATCGAGAGTTGTCAATGAATCGATACTATGTGTCATGTTGTGGTTGCATCGATGGTGTAATCTATGAAACCCCTTTCATAATTACCACCATACTCTGATCAGAGATTTCAGCCCACACATACATGAAAAACACATAGGATATCCATACCCGTAGGTAAGCGGTGAATCCCCGGCTACAATGCATCGACTCCTATATGTTTCGCCGTAACACCCAACCTTGCCACCTGATGACCCCATAAGAGTCGGTAAACAAGTCAAAGTGAAACGCTAGCACATAGAGTCTCAATGTTGTCCCGGGTCATAAGGACTAATGGTGTACAACCATAAACTAGGACTTTTCCACTCGATAAGTGAGAACCACTTGGAAAGTCCTTTATAGAGGGTTGTTCAGTGCACTCTACCAGGAGCACCTATCTGCATGCTCGGACATCACAATGTCCCCTACCAATGAAACATGGTACTCATATCGAAGATACTAGTCTCTAACTCGAGCGGCCTTTATCCTTCTTAGTGGCGGCTGAATCGACTAGGAACGGTTTAGAATATACAGTATTCCAAATATGAGTTTCATGATACTCATCATATGAGCATCTCATATTCTTTCTACTATTTGTATATTCAAGGACTTTATCTATGCAACTCGCATGGGTATAAAGATAAAGATGCGCCAAATTAATAAATTCAAATATTATTAAAAATAAAGATCGTTTATACAAAGAGTTTCATCGTGAATAGTCGGCCAACACTTGGCTCGACGTGCACCTACTCTAACAGGCAGAACCGCCGAGTCTTTGTCAGAACCGCCAAGACTCTAGACTTACGATGTATCGATGAGCTTAGATGTAGATCGACTTCTATTGTAGACATTCGATACTGGATGCCGAAGTCTAAATTGGAGTCTTTGTCAGAACCGCTAAGACTCTATACTTACGGTGTATCGATGAGCTTAGATGTAGATCAACGTCTATTGTAGACATTCGATACAGCATACCAAAGTCTAAATTAGATCGGGATCCCTAGATTAGAAATGAGTTAAGACAAGATAACAAGACCTTGACTTAAATACAGATTCGTATTGTTTCATGTAGTCAGATTAGATGCATGTTTTAATGTTTGTGTATGCTTTTATATATGTTTTATATGATTGCATGCTTACATTGTTTATACTGGGATTTATTCTCACCGGAGTTATCCGGCTGTTGATCTTGTTTTGTATGTGTGAATGACAACAGGTGGAAAAAGATCGGGGTCGAGAAGATGATGAGAGAAGACGAGTTTAGAGTGGTGATTCCGGACTTATTGTAGATTTGGTTTAATACTTGAAAATTAGTAGTTGAACCTTAGACTAGTTTGAATAATTGTTGTACATTATTGTACTTATATACTGATATGTATATTAGTTATATTCCACTACATTCCGCAGATATATTTTAAAAAGAAAAATTTTTAGACCCTGTTTATCTTAATTGATAATTAAATCCCAAAGATGATTAAGAAGATGATTAGCGTCCGGGTCCCCACATAATGTGTAGAGACATAAGTGTAATTTATGTTTTTATGATGGACTAAAACAGAAATATCAGAAGATATTGATAAACATGATCTATATATGAGTCATGACACTCAGATCACATGCAACCACGTTCCCTATTCTCTCCTCCATCAAGAAAATAGTTCAGAAAAGAAAATTAATGGATTATCTCAAGGAAAATAGCGTGTAAATATGGAAGCTCAAGACATGTTATAAAAAAATTCAGGATTATAGCTCCAAGTACGCTTCCGCTTAAGTTTTCAGTCAAATTATTATGATTTAGCATGATGGATTTTGTGATTTATGGATTTTACCCAACATAGTAGACTTTGCGACGGCTTATGTATAATTTCTGCCGCTAATCAGCATTGAAGTTTAATTTTTCTTTTTTCCATCGCCAATTCAAAATTTGAATTCCTTAACGAAATATTGCGATAGATTTCTTGAATATCGACATTATTAAAAATCCGTCGCAGATTACAACATTTTTAATAATAATAAAAAAAAAAACCATCACAAATCGCTTTTAAAACCCCCTCGCCTCATTTATAAAGTGAGTTTCGTCCATTCTATCTAGTATGAACTAGTTTTTACCTTTCTTTTTTTAAAATTTCATGCATTTTAATTATATTATAATTTGTGTTTTTGCCTACTATCACAAATATGATGACCGACTTCAGTTTTACCTCACGCTTCAACAAGGTATAATTTTACATATATATTGCATACATGTATGTTATATATTTAATTTACTGATATATATTGTGTATAGAATTGTGCACATGTTATATATCGTGTAATTATATGTTTAATGTATATATGTAGCAGAAAACGTGTATGTTATATATTTCAATATATAGATATATAGCCAGCTATAATAAATTTCGATGCTATCAAAAAATTTGTATCTATTAAAATAACTTGAATCGATTATCACAAACCAATTTCTTTAATAAGACGAATCAAACCGCTCAAAATATAACTTGTGTATCAAAGAAAACGGGTGAGACGACTCCGCTAGATGCGAAGCCACTTCGACGCTCAATTCGGTATAGTATTTGAGAGAAAAATACATGAATATCGTAAATAATTGTACATGAAATCGTACCTTGATTAGGGTTAGGAGCCTTTCATTTATAGGTGTAGAGTTTTAAATTATATGAAATTTTATAATATATGATACACTGGATTTGTGCATATCAATACAATATTTCTAAAATATAATCGATGATATGATATGATTTTTACCATATCATCAAATTTAAATTTCTCTACATATGTTTATTATTAGTGCATGCAACTAGCTAGTAATTTTACCGTTAACTAGTATATTTATGAAATGTTGTTTGCTAGATTATTTATTTTATTGTAGAATGTTGTATGATAGATTTAACTAGTATAGCTACATGCCGTATAATCTATTTTTTTATGGTTGCTATTTTGTTAATTAAATTATTTTTACTACGTAACAAACTACGTATATTGTTTTTGTTATTTTATATTTTTATCATGTACTTATATCAATCTTAAGTAATATAATTTAATATTTAATAATTAATATATTTACATTATATACCTATATTATTTAGTTTTGTTTAAACTTTTTTAAAAAATATATACATAAATTTTATTATTTTGAAAAATATTTTCTTTTATTATATATTTTGGTAGAAATTATTAAATACTAAAATTAATGTTGGTATTACTTACTAATGAAATTTTATAAAAAATGATTAATATATTATTATTATTATTATTATTACTAACTGATATTTAATTTAAGTTATACTTATAAATTCAAACACTAATATATCGTTGTACATGTGTGATTTAAATTTTTTATTATTAATTATAAATAAAAAATATTTATTTTTTAATGTGTTTATTTATTTTTCAAAATTTTAATATTTTGAGATATTGTATATATATTAAAAAAATTCTTAATTTTTATAAATTAATATACTATGTTTCTCAAATCATTTAATAAATATGTACTATGATTATATTTATTTTAATTTTTAATTTCTTAATTATTTTTGAAGTATTTCGATTTTTATTTGGAAATAATTTTTATTTTTTGTTTACATTTTATTATTGTTATGCTATCATTCAAATAAATGATATTATTCGTCGTAATACTCAAAATAACCATCAAGATTAAAACTATCAATAAAATTTTCCATCTATCGTAGGATAAAATAGATAACAACGATAGAAGTTGAATGTTTCATAGGTTGGAGAAAAAGTTCATAACCTAGAAGTATTGCAATGGTGTAGAGACATTTGTGATTGTTGCACTAATGCATCCTGAATGGTTATCAAGGGCAAAATATGTTGCTCCAGAGACCACCAAAAGTGTTGGAACAAAACGTTTTAGATGATATAATGAAAATACACTTAGGCTGATATGGATTTGTACCATAAAACCTTAACAGCTAAATAACATCGTTGTACGAGATGATAAAATCAACCGAGAAAGAGATTGGGATGAAATATACTCGATCACTCTTTGTTGTCCATTTTGGATAGGTTACTAAAGATGAAAATGAGCATAACATGGGTGAAAGAAATTTTACTGACATATGCCAACTAATGTCAGAGTTTTGTCCTACTGATAGCAGCATACCTGAGTGTTTTTATGCCATGAAGAAATTTATTAAGGACCTCGGATTGCTCGTCAAGAAGATTGATTCTTGTAACAATAAACGCATGATCTATCAGGGTGTAGACGATGCTTTAACTTAATGTAAGATATGTGAACATCTTCGGTATGAACTTAGTAAACGCGAATCTCATAATGCTAAGAAGCAGACTTCGTACAAGAAGATATATTACTTTGTTGGATCTCGGTTTTCTACGTGCCCATACGCAGCGAAAGTTTTAAAAAAAAATTAGATCTTGACTTTCAAGATCTTTTTGGACACTCGTATGATTTTCATAATCAAGCATAGAGAGTTAGAATTTATACCTTCGGTGAAAATTTCACAATGCTCCAACTATTCCAGGGTTAGCAGAGATAGATCTTGATGAATTCCTATGAATTTTCTTCAAAAACTCCTTCTATTAAGTTCACGACCAGAAGATTTGTTCCTCTTTCAAATAGCACTAAAATATTTGAAAGAAGTTTTTACGTTGAGATTAAAATTTGAGAAATGACTCAAATTTCTTTTCCTTGAAAAATGACCAAAATATTTTGGAGGAATTTTTGGTGAAACTCACGTGAATCACCATTGGAAATTAAGTGGAGGGTAGGTCAATTTTCTTTTATTTCCTTAAAAACAATATCATTGGCCTAAATTTCATAATTAACATTAATCTGCTTGATTAATTAATTAGGCTAGTCCAACTAGTTTAATAAATTAATCAAAGTCCATTAATAACTTTAATTATTTAATATGTTGGACTTGTACTCCTACAAGTCCATTAAACATACTCACAATATATTTAATTTAATATGTGATAGACTCAACTTTTGAGCTTGATAAATTAAATCAATTATAAAATCAACATTTGAATTTAATATTTAAATTATAAATTCAACTCCTTGAATTTATTACCTCCAAAATTTAATATTTAATAAACACAACTTTCGAGTTTAATAAATTAAATTATCAAATTTTATAAAATTAACTCCTTGAATTTATTCTCTCCTAATTTCATAAATTCAACTTCTTGAATTTACTATATCATAAATTCAACTCCTTGAATTTATTTTCTCAAAATTTAATTATCATAAATTCAACTCCTTGAATGTATTCTCTCAACGAGAACAAACGATCCAGTGCTTGTGTAACCTTCAATGGTTCAGGGATACAGCTAGCCGTGGGTTCACAACTCTTTGTGATTTAGGAAATAATCCTTTATTCGGGCTTACCCTAGTTAGCCTCATTCTTTTCATCAACACCTTGATCAAGAATGTCAGAACTCATTTCTGATTGCACCAACCGGATCATGATAATAGAGTCTAGTAGCATCGCCCCATGATCCCCTAGGTATCATTGATAGTGCCTGCAAGACCAGTCGATTATGATTAACGTACATGACGGTCTCTTCATCTCATATATCCCGATCGAATCTGCAACCATTGGTTCATCGAGGATTGCATATTAATTCGATAACTATGTGATAACAATAATAATGGCATCGCGCTGTACTATTGGAGAACTCTTTCTTCAACGTACATCTCGTACTCTGGCCAGAGATTCCATGCAATATTATTTCATCAGATCACATAGGATATCCACAGCCGTAGGTGAGCGGTGAATCCCCGAATACAATGTACTGGCTCCTATATGTGTCGCAATTGTACCCAACCTCGCCACTAATGACTCTCCTAGAGCCGGTAAACGAGTCAAAGCACAAGCCTAGCATATAGAGCCTCAGTGTTGTCTTGGGTCGTAAGGACTAATGGTGTACAATCATAACCACGAATTTATCCTCTCGATGAATGATAACCACTTGGAAAGTCCGAGGGAGGGTGGTTCGGTATAATCATCATATGACTACCCATCTGCATGTGTGAACATCTTCATGCTCTTACCAAGAAACACAGTACACAACATCACAGATGCTAGTCTCGAGCTCAAGTGACCTTTATCCCTGTTTTAGGCGGCTGAATTGATTAGGAAAGAATTTAGAATATGCAGTGTTTACAAATGAGTTTCAACATCGAATTACGATTCATTTGTATTAAATCATAATCAAGGAATTTATCTATGTTGTTTGCATGGGTATACAGATAAAGTATAACAAAACCATTAAAAGTTAAATTATGTTAAAATAAAGATTGTTTATTACAATTGAGTCAATAAAATCTCTTGCCAACCGTTGGCTTGCAGGGCATCTACTCTAACATACTTTACCATCACCCTTAATCTACAAAGGTTATATGTTTTATCTGCTATAGCTTCACATATTCTGTGACACCACAACCACCACTATGACGATGAAATAATGACACGTCCATTTGAATCGCTTCAGTGATGTATTTTGATGCAACACACCCAGATTTTTGACCTGAGATTCGAAATGTATTATTAAGACAATCAGTTGATGGCTTCCAACCATTTGGTCAGACGAATCAGCAATACTCATCGCGGCCTGTGATTTTAACGCCTTATGACATGCAACCTTGGATGTGTACAAAAGACAAATACATGTTCTTGACTGTGACCGAACATGGTTCGAGGAACCCGAAAGATAAACTTGATGTGTTCCTACAAACATTGATTGTAGAATTTCAATCACTTTGGTCCGATGGTGACCATACATAATGATATTCACACAAAGAGAAAGTTCACTCTAAAGGTTGTGTGGATGTAGACAATATGCAATTTCCTAGCGTATACGATATTATCAGGTTGAAGAACAACTGTAAACAAGCATGTTCTCATTGTATGTTAGATTCAGAGACATTCACTCTCCCGCGTAGTGGCAAGACCTAACGAACTACGAGGTCGCTACCATTGGTCGTGCAACTGGTCCAACATGAACTTCATCACTATCCTATTATCATTATTAAACAAGCATTTAGTTTATTATTGAACAAGTATTTAGAAAAATTAGAATTTTTAATATGGAATAACAAAAAATAAAGTAGCCACAACCTTGTTTTTGGTTCTTGCGGTGGGTGCTGCTTTCGAACCATCTCCTACGTTTTCTTGGAATGACGATTCCCTCCTCGCCTATACTAAAAATATAAACAAAATATATAAACATGACATCCAAATTGAAACATATAATTGTAACAGTTACTTTTGGGCCTTTGACACTCTAGCTCTTGTGTTAGCTGGCTTATTAGTTTTTCTTGTGATGGAACCATTTCTTCATTTACAATTGGATTTGGTGGGGCATGTTTGGAGTCATTGTTTTTTTGTTGTGCCCAAAACCCAACTTTTTCTGCATCTCAATGTATTTTGTTGCCTCCTCATGCGATTCTCATTCGACTTCAACTTTTTTCTTCTATATATTTTGTCCCTCATCTCTCCGACTTCATATTTCTATCTCCTTCTTGCTTGTTTTGACCTCCCATCAGATCTTCCAATATTTGGTGGCATTGGAGGAATTTGGTCAGTTGATTACCATTCATCCCGCCAATTTATCGGGATAATTACAGTGGGTATACACCATCTTATAGTAATCTACCATGTAGCATTAATGCGTGAACTTATAGTTATCCAAATCTTGTGCATCGTTCTTAATGCATGCTTGCAAAGAATTTCACTAAGATCCCACTTTCTATAACCACATGTTCCATTTTCTAAATCAACACTATTTTGGCTCCCTTCATGACAAGACACCTGATAATGAAAATTATCAGACTTAATCAGAATGCAATCTCCAATGCCAACAATTTTTTTGTCAATCATGTTCTGAATTTTGGGACAAAAAGAACGTTTCCATCGCTGATCATTTCTATCTCTATTAACTTGCATCTTTTTCGTAAGGTATTCAATATTCTTCCACATCAATAATATCATATTGTACCTTGACTCAAAGATATTGTTGTTGAAAGACTCATATCCATTGTTGAGGAGCATGTCACAATTTGAAAATGTCAGTAAAGTGTTATCTTGTAATCCATTGGTTTGGTGCTTATCATTGAACTAATCCACCGCATGTTCATGAAGATCCCTCATTTCTTTCATCTCTCTAAAAAAAATCATTGATCTTTGTGGCTATGGCACAATTCCATAAAATGCATTTAAAAGCTCGACCTCAAAACCAAAATTTTTTGAAATTAGAATGAAGGAGTCTAACACAAAAACTATGATCAACATTGGGAAAAACTTCATCGAAGACATGTATTGTCACGCCCTGAGATCGAGGTTAGTCGACACAGCGTTGCTCAACAATCAAATAATCGTCAAACATCAAGCCTCGTAGTACATTATATACCAAAATCAGTTTATTTCTCATAATAAAAAAAATCATCTTTACAACTTAAATACCGAAATAAACTGATTAAAAATGTTTTAATAGTGCGGAAGGGATAAACCTAAACTAAGTTTTAAAACTCTGGAATAACTCGAGATATTCTACCATCACCAAAATTGCTCTTGCTCCTCTTCTACCATTTGCTCTTGGCTCTTATCTGGGTGGAGGATGAAGTAAGGGGTGAGTATTTTGGGAAATACTCAGTAAGTGTGGGGAGGGGGGGTCATTCGAGACATGAAGCAACATATACATAAATTTGAATTCAAATTTTACATAGCATATCATAACTTGAATAATGATGAATATTCATACTTCATAATCATAATATGTCATGACATATCATACTCGTATAGCATAACTTTTCAACACTGAAAGTCATCTCATTTCCATTCGACAAATCTTTGAGAAAATATATCATGAACAAGGAATTATGGTCAAACGAACTTTAAAAAACTGAAGGGAGATAAACTCAAGCCCACTTCAAAGAACAAATGTGGCAAACAAAAACTTACTTACGATAGAATATATATATAACAAAAGCCCACTTAAGAAAGACAAGTGTGTAAATTATAATATAAGAAAAACTCACTTACCTTGAATAATTCGAAAAAAATGAGAACTAGAGATGATATGATTTCGAAACTGAGCCTGGATCTGCACTGCTGCAGAGCTTCGATACTTGGCACACTAAGAGAGCAAAGTCTCTAAAATTCCTAGGGAGAACTAGAGAGGAAATTTAAAAAATGTGGAGGTGTGAATTTCGAATGGCATGACTCTCTTATTTATAGGGGTTGACTGCTATCTTGATCGTGTATTATCCTCGCGTTTGAACTTGGAATCAAACTTTAAATCTAGGATAATTATCATGTCTTATCCATGAAGCAACATATACATATGTCCAATATGTTAATCCTTTATGGAGTGAGGTCGTACAATGGTTACCATCCTACCATATAAGGGTCATAGTTCGGAAATCCTTTCTCATATCTAATCAAATCCTAACGGTTCTTTGAACATATAATTCGAATCTTGAAGAAAATATATCATGAACAAGGAATTATGCTCAACGAACTTTCAAAAACTGAAGGAGATTCATACACAAATTATAATTTCTTTAAACGCAAGCCCACTTCAAAGAAAAAGTGTGGCAAACAAAAACTTATTTACGAAAGAATATATACATAACAAAAGCCCACTTATGAAGGACAAGTGTGCAAGTTATAATATAATAAAAACACACTTACCTTGAATAATTTGAAAAAATGAGATTGGTGATGATTGGATTTCGAAACTGAGCCTGGATCTGCACTGCTGTAGAGCTTTGATACTCGGTGCACTAAGAGAGCAAAGTCTCTAAAATTCTTAGGGAGAACTAGAGAGGAAATTTCAAAAAGTGGAGGTGTGAATTCCGAATGGCATGGCTTTCTTATTTATAGGGGTTGGCTGCTATCTTGATCGTTTATTATCCTCGCGTTTGAACTTTGAATCAAACTTTAAAGCTAGGATAATTATCATATCTTATCCATGATATTGGATAATTTTGAAATCTATATATCCATTTCTTGGATATATTTTCGAAATATTCTCCTATCCAAGCTTGCAAAATTTTGAATTTTGTGTCTAATTCTCAATATTCGGTAAATCTTTTATTTTTCAGTAGAATTAAATCGTTGCTCTTTCATCCCAAAAATATCCTTTAGTAATTTCGAATTTTGTGGTAAATTATCCCAAAAATAATATTCTTGATTTTCCCTAAAATTCTGGTAGGCAAACTCTTAAATTTTTCCATGCCTGTATTTTTTTTATCGTGCAGAATTTTTCCTATATCCATAATTTCGAAAATCCTAATTAAATACTCCGAGATTTCGAAATTTAAGGATCATATTATCCTCTTGATTGATCTTTATCCAGGTATCAATATCATATCAAATCTTAGATCTTTATCTGGTATCAATATCATATCAAATCTTAGGTCTTGGTTTATTTGTAATGCCCGAGATTATATCCTTATAAATCCGAGATTAATGTTTTATTAATTGATAATTGATGTGAATATGAAAGGCCAAGATCCGAGGAAGACATAAGAAGACATGATTATAGGTGTGAGACCAGAAGGTCTCGCACATATGCGCGGAGACGAGGCACGCATATGCGCGAACAGCATGTGCCGAGGCAGAAGACCTCGTGCATATGCGCGATACGAGGTGCGCATATGCGAGAGCAGATAGATTGGTCAAGCATTGAGACAGTAGGTCTCGCACATATGCGCGAGGAGGAGACTTGCTATATGCCGAGACAGTAGGTCTCGCACATATGCGCCGGTTATGGACGCGCATATGCGCAAGAAATGCTGAAGGAAAATGAGACACTTGTCTAGCCATGCCTTATAACATGTATGTAATCATTTCATTCAATTCAGACTTCCAGCAAAAAGAAGACCGAGGCTCCCATGGAGAAATTCTCAAGTTCTTGATTTTAGAATTTGATTTGCGCAAGATCCGGCCGCTCGATTTTTAATCCGAGAATAGTTTCATGTTCGAGAGTCAAAGGCTTCAAAATCATGTAAGTTTGATTATTTTTCAGCATAGTTCAAAAATTTATTCTTGGAGGAATCATAATTTGATTTATATTATGCATTCCTGAGATTGTGGTAATCGTATAATCGAAATCGGATCGAAGAACGGACACCGTATGAAATTGTTATCATTTTTCAGCTATGTTTGATTGAGAATGTACAGAGTTGGTATTGGAATTGTGTTTGTTGATTGATTATGAGTTTTTGAGATTGGCCTTTTGTTGTTGGTACTGCCGGATATCTCGAAATTATGCGTTACGCCGTCGAAAGGTACTAGATTGAGATTTCTTACTGTAAGTTGTATGTGATATTGTACTTCTCGAATGTCATTCTAGATTTGGTATTAAAGTCTTTGAAGACTGAACAAAGCTAGATTGATATTTGATTTCTTCAATCAAGAACTACGAAAAGAAAGGTATAAATCAGTGTTACACCGGGATTGATAACTCGAGTAAGATGTAACTTGAGTTTTCCAAAACCACATACTTACTTGTTATTGTTTTGATACAATTGAATTCCTTGAATGTGTATGCTTGTTATATTGATTTATAAAGGCATAGAATAAAAGATAGATATTGTGAAAGAGTCATTGGCAGAGGTGCCAGGTCACTGGATGTTTTGTTTATATCGATGTGCTTAGGAGTAGATCGGCTCTTATTGTAGATACTCGATATAGTGGACCAAAGTTCAGGAATAAGAACGTACCACCATCTAGAAGGGGAGAGTAGATGGGAGACTTGTTGCATTCTTATTCAAATCGGGATCCCTAGATAAGATTCGAGTCAAAGATAAGAGTTAAAGAGTTTGATTTACCGTTTTGCATCGATTTATGTTTATCAGATAATGATACATGCTATCTGATAAATGCTTCATGCTTTTGTATATGTTTATATGAAATGCATGTATACGTTGTTTATACTGAGAATTATATTCTCACCGGAGTTATCCGGCTGTTGTTGTGTTTGTATGTGTGCATGACAACAAGTGGAACATGATCAGTGTCGAGAAGAGGATAAGAGATCGAGATTAGAGTGGTGATCCGGGCCTAGAAGTAGAACTGGTTGTTCAACACTGATATGTATTGATGAACCTTAGTTTATTATGACTTTGTTTTGAACAAGTTTTTATTGTGGATCATGTTGTAGATTTTAAACTTGATCTTGTAAATTAAATAAGATTGATTATCACATGTTGTCACCATTTGTACTCTTGTGTATTTTTTAAAATAAATTCGCCCTAGTTTATTTAATTGATCCATTTAATCCCATTGATGATTAAGAAATGAGTTAGCGTCCAAGTCCCAACAACAGGTGGTAACAGAGCTGTATGTTCCTTAGACTGAAATAGAAGGGAGTGAGTGGAGTACATTGGAGTTTTCTTTCTTGTTTCTGTGATGCTAGCATGAGATTTATTGTGATGTTGATTTGTGCATTTTATATGCTAGTATGATTTAGAAAGTACATGTTTACCTGATTATCTGATTTGATTGAAAACATGTATTACTGGAGAATGAATCAGAACTGATTCTTGATCAGCAGTAAGATGATCAGAGGAGGACTGAGACAGATTTGTTAGACTTGATTACTAATCATTTTGATAATCAGATATGCCTGCTCGAAGAATCCCAGAACAGAGTAGTACCTCCAATAATCTGATGGATGTTACAGCGACACCCATGGAAACACTGTTAAAGAGATTTCAGTCATTCAAATAGCCGACTTTGAAAGGCACCGAGAATTCTATCGACTGTGAGATTTGGCTTGAAGATATTGAGATGTTGTTTGATTCACTTTATTATACAGATGAGCATCAAGTCAGATTGATTGGGCACCAGTTGCATGACGTTACAAAAAGTTGGTGGCTTACAACTAAGAGAGCATTGTAGCATCGAGGTACGGTTATTACTTGGAAGATCTTTAAAACAGAATTCTATCAACGATTTTTCCCAGTATCGTACAGAAAGGACAAGGGTGCAGAGTTTTCCAACCTGAAACAGGGTAATCTGAATATTGAAGGATACGTGGCTAAATTCTCTACCTTGCTATGTTTTGCTCCTCATGTTCCTGATAATGATGAAACTGTGGCTGATTAGTTCATCAATGGGATGAATGCTGATATCTTTACACTGGTAAATACGGGGCGACCAAATAATTTTACTGGTGATTTGAACAGAGAAAAAGGAGATGAAGCGGGCCCGACCCGACAGAAAGGAGCTTTGTATGTTACTCCACCATCGAAACAGCAACAACCGTCCGCCCAGTTCTACCAACCACTTTCTAGATTTGATAGTGGCAGTAGCAGCAGTGGGAAGAAGACTAATTTCAAAGCTCGAGGGAAACAGTTTAAGAAATCTGGAAGTAGTTCATCTAGTTCCAGTGGCTCATGGCAGACTGGGTTTAGCCAGAATTATACAGTGTTCTATTGCAGAACATGTGGAGGAAGACATCCAACAGAGCAATGCCAAGGAGTGTTTGGTAGTTGCAATATCTGTCGACAACCGGGACATTTTGCCAGAGTCTGTCCACAGCGAGATTCTCAACGATCCCAGGGTGCAGAAACATCTGGATCAATGACTCAGATTAGTAGACGATCATCTGTTGTTCACTCTTTCCAGCCAGCACCTATCCAGTCACAGCCGAGGCCTGGAGGAAGCCAGACTCTGAGACTGCAGGCCAGAGTGTTTGCATTGACTGAGGAAAAGGCCGAGGAAGCACCTGATGATGTTGTTGCAGGTAACTGTTCTCTTTGTGGTTATCCTGCTTATGTGTTGATAGATACGGGTGCATCCCATACTTTTATCTCTGAGCGATTTGCATTGATGCATGCGTTGCCTGGTGAGTCTTTGTCAGCTGTAGTATCTATCTCTTCACCTTTGGGGAGAGGTATTATATCAGTGAATTCTGTTAGAAATTCTATGTTGCAGTATGATGGCAATGAGATAGAATTAGATTGTATTGTATTCGGTTTTAAGGGGGGGAGTTGTAAGGTCCAGGAAATTCGATCTACGTAACCTGAATGTATGCAATCTATGGCCTTATTTAAAATATGCGTTTAAAGATTTTTATGCATTTAATGCATAATTATTGCATGATTAGGGTTTATTTCATGATTATTTTAAAGTTTCATGCATTAGGATTTTAGGTTGAAAGAGGAACAGAGACTGGGATTATCAAGAAAAATATTTTTTTATTGAATGATTAATTTTAATTAATTAATTTGAAGTGTATTTTTTGAAATAGGCCTTGGTTGTGTATTTTTACTCGCTGGATTATATTTTACCGGTACGTAAATTTTAACGATTCCGAGGACTTTTTGAAGGTTCGATCAATATTTTCTAAAACATGGCAAAACGAAATATTTTTCGAGAGTGTTATTGGGCTTTTTGGATTTGTTTTATTTCTTAATGAGCTCAAAACCCTTTTTATTTTTAATTGAGGCCTATTAGTGCATTTTAATTAACCTAAACTATGATTAAAATAAACCCTAAACCTAATTAGCACTTAGAGGCCCCCCACTCCATTATTCATCAGCCTCCTTCACGTGTAAACAACAGCTTTTCCACATCTATATAGTAACACACTTCGGCCATTGTTGTTTCTTCAAGAGAACTTCTCCTCGTCTCTCCGATTCACGTCCCGCGCATGGATATTCAATCTTTTGATCATATAAATGCTAAGGCACGCCATGTATCTTCTTTTCCATCATTCACGTCGAATTTATATGATGTTATGTGTGTTTTATTTATATAATGCACGGCTCTTGCGTAAAATCATTTTATTGGCTTCGGTTATCATGAAATACATGGATTGACGCATATAACCCACATTTTCTTGTATTGTTGTGTAAGGGGCCTGCCGGTTGGTGTTTCTAGGGAGCTGATAATGTTGAAAGTGATGAGGATTAAGTGCTGGAGTCGAAGTTTGGTCGGGTTAGGTGAGAATACATGAGGGCTGATCGGTGCTTGTGATTTTTTGGTTTTGGTATGGTTAGATCGGAAGATTTGGGTGCGCCGGCTGAGCAAGGTTCATCCCTAGCCCTAGGACCAGACCCTGGTGGGTCTAAGCTGTGGCCTAGGGTGGCTCGAACATGGCTGGAGTTAGTGAAAAGACCGATTGAGCGGGTGGTGCTAGTGTGTTCTCGGTTGGTGCGTTGTCGAGGGCTAGCGGACTTGTTTTTATTGCGACGTGCAAGGCATTGTAAGCTGGGGTTAAGTATGTCCGTGAGGGTCCTAAGGTGGGATAGGAAGTGTTGGTTCGAGGCCGGTTCGATTTGGTTGAAAGTAGGGTAGCCTGGACTTCGAACTAGAAGCACTGATGTCGGGCGCCTAGGCGCTAACCAAGCGCCACATTGCCACAGTGTCAGCACCTAGGCGCTGGTCAGGGATTGAAGCTTTAGGTGTAAGTGCTATTGTCTCGTTTGGGTATTAATACGTCGTCATAACTGAGCTTAGTGAGGGATAAATTAGCTGATACGAGGTTTGTTTATGTACCTTTGAATTATTATTTAAGTGCGGTCATTTTCGGGTAGAGTTAGCGGTCCTGGCAGAGCCTTAAACACGATTTGTCATGAATTTAGTGTTTATGTTATCACATATATGAATTTTTATGTAAATACGAAAAATTACTTTGCATGCTTGATTTTAAAGAAAAGTTTAAGTATATGCATGCTTTATTAAGTGATGAATATGATGACATGTTCTTGAAGGAAGGGAGTTGGTTGTGGCTAATACGTATACGTTAATTTGATGATATGTAACGCCAAGGCTCAGTGGGCAGGTAATGTTGTCGCTGATGTCCCCGCCACTGGGTACCGCGGTTACACGTAGATGGATCCATCGCCTAATACAATGATACAAAATCATAGCTAATTAACGTAATTCAAATTAAGAAAACGAACACGAATATGTTGATATGTTGAGTTATGTTATGAAATGTTTATGCTTTAACAGACCATTGATTATGCATACGATTTTATAAGATCATGAAACATATTTTATTACAGTACTTTTCACTGTTGCATGTTATGTATATGTATTTGCTATAACGTTACATATATGTTGAGTCTTTAGGCTCACTATGTGTGAATGATGAAGGTGAGTTTGTTGATCAAGAGACTGGAGGTGCCGAGTACTGAGTAGGCAGGGCTGGATGTGTGCACGATAACCCGATGACCTTAATTCTTCTGCACATCATGTTTATGAGATAGGTTTGTTTTGGATATTTTCAAACTATGTAATTTTTTATTTATTTATTGATTGACTTGAGTTTTTGAGAATTGCTTCAACTGCAACGATTTTCAATATCAAGTTTCCATTATTTAAAAAAAGGGTGATTTACAGTAGTAATCGCATGCATGCCTCTACTTTTTATCTTCTAAAATTAGTTTTTTAATAAAAAAATAAAAAAATTAGTATATGTTTTATAAGTGGTTTGTCATGGTCCTAGTGTGACTAGCTAGGGTCCGCTCTTGATGGTTTGGTGCTTGGGCTGAGGGGTATCACCTAATAGCCGAGTAGGGTTTGAAGCGTTGTATTTGAAGAAATTCCAGCAGCTTGCTAGGGGTTACCGAGGGCTTCTTGTGGTATGAATTTGGGTGTTCGAGGTTTAGTTAGGAGTCGTTGTCATGGTTTAAGTTTGGAAAAGTTTGGTTGAGTTTCGGGTTGATTCGGGTTAAAATCGGGACTCCGGTCCAAGTTTTAAAACAAATAGTATAAGTTATGAAACGGGCTCGAGTTTACGTCTAAGAAATGATTATAAATATGTTTTTAGGTGTTTTAATGTGTTTGGTTGGTTCGGGTCTAAATTTTGAAGTCCAGTGATAACACGGCCATTAGGGTTTCCAAGGGAAAAATGGTCATTTTGCGCCAAGGGTCGAGTTAGCAGTCCTGGCAGCGCCCTGATCACAAAACTACAGTGTTTTTAATGTATATTGTATCATGAACATGACTTTTTGTTTAATTATTTAAAATATGTTTCATGCTTGATTTTAAGAAATTTACGTATATGCATGATTTATGAATATGATAACATGTTTTGAAGAATGGAAGTTGGTTGTAACTAATATGAGTATGATGACATGTAAGTCCAAGGCTCGGTAGATGGGAAATACTGTTGCTGATGTCCCCGTCGTCGGGTACCTACGGTTTTACTTAGATGGATCCATGTAATAGAGTTGATACGATAGAGCTGATACGAAAATCACAACTAATGAACGGAATTCAAGTAAAGAAAATAAATACATATATGATGTTATGTTGAGACATGTTTTGACGTGTTATGCCTTATCACGTTTATGTTTACGCTTTTAAGATCATGAAATATATGTTGATTACGGTACTTTTCACCGTTGCATGTTATGTATATGTACTCGTTATAACGTTTATGGTGTGATGAGTCTTTAGACTCACTAGGTGTGAATGATGCAGGTGAGCATATTGATGGGGAGACTCAAGGTGGCGAAGACTGAGTAGGCGAGGCTGGATGTGCACACTCTAACCCGAGGATCTTATTTTTCCGCACAGCATGCCTATGAGTTAGGAGAGTTTATGGATTTTTTTTTATACTCTATCATTTTTATATGTTGATGGTTGTCAGGATTTTTGTATGTTTGACTTCTGAATCACAATGATCTACCGTCTAGGGTTTTTCGTTTTGGAATATTTTTAACTGCAGTATTTTTACCAATATTGGAATCCTCCTATTTTAAAAAACGTGTGTTCTACCACAGCACTGCGTGCATGCTTGAAATTAGTTATTTCGAAATTTCGCATTTAAAAAAAAATTAGTAGACGTTTCAGTTGATATCAGAGCAAGGGTCCTGTTTAGGGTTGTGCACCGCCAGCTTCTACAGTTCAGACTTCAAGCCTCAAGTCTGTTAGTTTGAATGTTTTAATTCTATCACCTACATGTTTACATGATACATTTTTTCAGTGTTTTAATGTATATGTTTAGTTGTTTTCACGATTTAAGGATTAAATGTTTTGAAAACTAGAGTAAGTTGCATGATGGGTTACGTTTAGAATTTGGATTGTATTCAGATATCATGCCTCCCAGAAGCGGTCCCAGCACCGACAGGCAGAAGATACTACTGGAGGCGATAAAGGCCTTCCACCACCACCACCACCACCACTAGGAGACGCAACTACTTAAATCCTTGAGTGTATTGCGAGAATGATGGAGAAGGCACAGCAGACTCCGAGTCCCCAGACAGACGTCTATGAGCAGTTCCGACGGCTCAACCCGAAGGATTGGATCCGGTCTCTAGAGCTGCATTTTCAGTATCTTGACATGAGGGACAGAGATTGGGTCAGATGTGCCGCGTATATGCTGAGGGATGATGCATCTTTTTGGTGGGAGGGAGCAGCGCACATGTTGAACTTGGCTACTCTCAAGTGGGATTAGTTCAAGGAGGTGTTCTGTGGCAAATAATTTACAGCGAAGGTCAGGGGTCGCTTGACAAGAGAGTTTATGAGTCTACGACAAGGGGGACTTGTCTGTGGCAGAGTTCATCAAGAAGTTTGACAGGTGATGTCATTTTGTGCCCTTATTGCGAGGGATGCCGCCCAGAAGCTGAGGCACTTCATGGATGGCCTCAGACCCACGTTGCGCCGGATGGATTTTGATGAGACCAGTGAGTTACGATGAGGCCACCGCTTGTGCTTTTCAGGCGGAACAGGCCCTCCAGGATATCGACGCCGAGATGCAGCGGAAGAGGCATCAGGCCCAGTATAGTTCACGGCCACCGAAGAGGCAGTTCACCAGGCCAACGAGACATCAGGGGCAGCAGAAGCCCCAGGGAGTTTCAGAGGCCTGGGCAGTGGAGGCCACCACAGGCACCAGGGGCTCCTAAGCCGACAGAGAGGCAACCATGCAAGCAGTTCAACCGATTACACTTTGGCAAGTGTATGTGGGAAACCTTAAAATGCTTCATATGCCAAGAAAAGGGCCACAAGTCAGCTGATTGCCCTAGGATAAAGGGCCCCACTACTTTCAGAGCCTATGTGATGCACGCAGAGGAGGCATAGGCGGAGCCAGACTCGACATTGATTACCGATAACCTTTATGTTTAAGAATTTTATTACCGCCTCGATTGCTTGGATTATTATTTTTGTTTGTGGGAATTATTTTGGAGGGTTGAGAACCTAGAATGAATTAGGTTGCATGTTCTAATAGGTGGACTTAAGGTTGAATTGTTGTAATTAAGAGCTTTAAATGATCGTAAATGTAATAACCGAAGTCTCAGGGGCCTTCTTGCAAAAATCAAATTTAGGGGCTGTTTTGTATATTTCGAGAATTTTGGGGCCAAGATAATGAATTTCGAGAATTTTAAGGTTTAATCTGACTAAATTCAAAATTTCATGAGAACTAAGATGCATTTTTCGAAAATTGAATGGCCAAATTGTTAAGAAGTCAAAACTTTAAGGGCCTAATGCAATTTTCGAAAAATATTTGGGTAAGTTTCGAAAATTTTTATGTGACATTAAAATTAATCAGTGATTGTTTGAGGATTTTGGTTAATTACTGATAGAAAAATTTCTTAAATTTCAACACGATTAGATTTGATGATATGTTTTGTCGCATGATCGAGGACCTATTTGATCAGCTTCATGGAACATCGGTATTCTCGAAGATAGATCTCCGATAAGGATACCACCAGCTGAAAGTGAGAGAGTCTGACGTGCATAAAACGACTTTCATGACGCGTTTGGGCAATATGAATGGTGATGCCCTTCGGACTGACGAACGCGCCAGCGATCTTAATGGATCTCATGAATCGCGTGTTTCAGTCATATTTGGATCAGTTTGTCATAGTTTTCATAGATTACCTACTGATTTATTCGAAGAGCAGAGAGGAGCCAGTCAACATCTAAGGACCGAACTACAGTCTTTACAAGACAGACGGCTGTATGTAAAGTTCAGTAATTGTGAGTTCTGGCTGGACAAAGTGGTATTCTTGGGCCATATAATATCCCGAGATGGAGTGGAAGTTGATCCCAGTAAGGTTGATGAAGTCCAAGATTGGCCAGTGCCTAAGAGTGTGACAGAGATCCGCAGTTTCTTGGGATTTGCTGGGTACTGCCGGAAGTTCATTCAGGGCTTTTCTTCTATCTCAGTGCCTATTACCACCTTGATGAAGAAGAATGCCAAATTCGTTTGGAGATCAGAGTGCCAGGAGAATTTTGACAGGCTGAAGCAAGCATTGACTTCAGCACCAGTTCTAGCTATGCCATCAGGGCAAGGAGAGTTATGATTTATACAAATGCTTCAAAGCTTGGTTTTGGCGCGATTTTGATGCAGCATGATAGAGTTATAGCCTACGCGTCCAAACAGTTGAAGGTCCATGAGAAGAATTATCTGACTCATAACCTTGAGCTAGCAACAATAGTATTTGCCCTGAAGATATGGAGGCATTATCTGTATGGGGAGAAGTACAAGATTTTCACTAATCACAAGAGCCTGAAGTACTTCTTCACACAGAAAGAGCTGAATATGAGACAACAGAGGTGGCTGAAATTAGTGAAGGATTATGACTGCGACATTAGCTACCATCCGGGTAAGGCTAATGTGGTTGCAGATGCCTTGAGTAGGAATAATGCAGTGATTGCTCAGTTGTCGGTATAGAGACTGTTGGAGGCAGAGATTCAGAGTTTTTAGCTTGCAGCTTATGCCATGGGCGATTCCCTTTGTCTTTCTACCCTGACAGTGCAGTAGACCCTGAGGGATATGATTCAAGCAGGGCAGACTTCTGACGTACAGTTACAGAAGTGGAGACAAAGGGATGAGTGTAAGGGCCTGAGGTTGTATTTAGTTGAGGACGACATAGTCGGATATCTTAACTGACTGTGGGTTCCTAACAGTGAGTTCCTGAGAGAAGATATCATGAGTGAGGCCCACAGCACCCCGTACTCCATCCACCCAGGGAGTACGAAGATGTATAAGGATCTATAAACTCTTTATTGTGACCGGGCATGAAGCGATATATTATGTGTTCGTCTCCGAGTGTTTGACGTGTCAGAAGGTCAAGGCAGAGCATCAGAGACCTGCAGGGAAGCTGAGACCACTCCATATTCCTGAGTGGAAATGCGAGAACATTACCATGGATTTTGTGACAGTGCTTCCGAGGACAACTGGAGGATATAATTCCATTTGGTTGATAGTTGATCGGCTCATTAAATTAACACACTTTCTACCAATCAGGAAGACGTTCACCATGAATCAGTACGCAGAGCTGTATATCAGAAAGATAGTCATACTGCATGGGATTCTAGTGTCCATCGTGTCAGAAAGGGATCCGAGGTTCACGTCTAGATTCTGGAGGAGTCTGAATTAGGCATTGGATACTAGCTATTATTCAGTACTGCCTTCCATCCTCATACCGAGGTCATTCAGATTTTGAGTATTCTGTTAGAGGACGTCTAGGGCAATGGGAGCCGAGTTACCTCTCGTGTAGGTCAACAGCTATTTATTGGATGGCTCATATGAGGTTGTACAGAGGAAGGGCATGATTATTGGAGAGGTAGGAAGGGCATAGTTGTCAGTCATCACTGTAGAGTTAGTGGTCAATATCCGAGATAGGATGAAGACCGCTTAGACGTCCGATGAGAGAGGAGTATGCAAATCACGTAGCGCATGGATCTTGAGTTCGTAGTAGTGAGATCAGTATTTATGAAATTCGCACCCGATGAGGGGTGATTAGATTTGGTAAGATGGGAAGTTCAGCCTAGTTCATAGGGTCGTTCGAGATCCTAGAGAGGAGTTGGGACACTATCATACAGAGTTGCATTACCATAGAATCCGTCGAGAGTTCATAATATGTTCCACGTCTCAATGCTGCGGAAGTACATGTCGAACCCTTCACATGCACTGAATTATGAGCCACTGCAGTTGACCCCGAACCTGTCTTTCCAGGAAAGACCCACTCAGATATTGGATAGTAAGGAGAGGAGGCTCCGGAACAAGTTGATCCACATGGTCAAAGTCAAGTGGCTGAATCAATCCGAGGAGGAGTCTACTTGGGAGACTGAGACCGAGATTTGAAGTCACTACCCGAAGTTATTTCGTACGTCTTAAATTCCGAGGACGAAATTCTATTTAAGGAGGGGAGAATTGTAAGGTCTAGGAAATCCGAACTACGTAACCTGACTGCATGAAATCTCGGGTTTTTACTAAAATATGTGTTTAATTATTTTAAAGCTTTAAAGGCATGATTAATGCATTATTATGTATGTCATTTCATGTTTTATTTAAAGTTTCGTGCGTTAGGGCTTTAAGTTGCATTTCGCATTCGAACGAGGAACAGAGACCGGGGATACTCACGAAAATGTTTTTATTAAATAATTATTTTTAATTATTTAATATATGGTGTATTCAAGTATGATTTTTGAAAACGGGCCTTGGTTGAGAATTTTTACTCGTCGGGTCATATTTTAACAGGTACTCAAATTTTGGCGAGTCGGTGGACTTTTTGAGGCTGCGGGCAATATTTTCAAAAACGTACCTAAAAGAAATATTTTTGGGAGTTTTTTTGGGCTCGAAGGGTTTAATTTATTGCTTAATGGGGACCAAAACCATTTTTGTCCCTTTAATATTCATTAAAGACCCATTAATACATAATTTTCTGACTTAAAAAATACCCTATCGAACCACAACCCTAACATAAACATATGGATGCCCCTCTCCTTCAGTAGCAGCATAATTTCGTACGGTTCTTCGGTAGCCATCTTGAATTTCTTCAAGGTTTGCAAGAAAACTCTCTCCCCGTCTCTCTGGTGCTCGTCCTATGCAAAGATATCAGAGTTTACGAGAGTTTAAACGCGAAGGCACACCATAAATCTTATTTTTCTCATCATTCACACTACTTATTGCTGATGTGTGTGTGTGTTTGCATGAGAAATTATTTGGTCAAGCATGATGTTACGTTTTTGCAAAAGTTTTGGCATGAACATGCATATATTCTTTATGCAACTCATGTTTTTCATGTTCTTGTGCAAGGGTCTGTCGAATTATGGTGTTAGAGGACTTATTGGGACGAGAGTGAAGGTGAAACATTGCTGGAGTCGAGTCTTGGTTGGTTTGGATGAGGGCCAATCACTTTTGAGTAGAGGTGGCTAGGGTTTCCTTGACAAGGCCGAGCCTTTTGCATGGTTGGGGTAGTCAGCGTGGTTATTATTAGGCCAGTGAGGGTCTTAAGTGGTCAGTCATGGTCCTAGGATGACTAGATAGTGTCTGGTCTTGATGGTTTGGAGCTTGGGCCGAGGGGTATCACCTAATAGCCGAGTAGGGTTTGAAGCGTTGCACATGCAGAAACTCCAGCAGCTCGCTAGGGGTTACTGTGGGTTTGTGTGGTCTGAATTTGGGTGTCCTAGGTTTACTTAGGGGTCATTAAGTCATGGTTTAAGTTTGGAAAGGTTTGGTTGAGTTTCAGGTTGATTCGGGTTAAAACCGGGACCTCGGTCCAAGTTTTAAAACGAATCGTATAAGTTATTAAACGGGCTCGAGTTTATGTCTAAGAAACGATAACAAATATGTTTTTGGGTGTTTGGTTGGCTTTGGGTCGAAATTTTGAGGTCCAGTGGTAAAACGATCAATTAGGGTTTCCAGTGGCAAAATGGTTATTTTGCGCCCGTGGTCGAGTTAGGAGTCCTGCTAGCGCCCTCCTGATCACAAAACTACACATTTTTAATGTATATGCTATCATGAACGTGACTTTTTATGTATTATGAAGAATACGTTGCATGCATTGATTTTATGAAAATTTCCATTCATACATGATTTTTAAAAGTGATGAATATGATGACATATTTTGAAGGATAGGAATTGGTTTTGACTAATACGAATATGATGACATGTAAGGCCAAGGCTCAGTAGATGGTTAATATTGTCGCTAATGTCCCCACCACCGAGCACCACGGTTATACGTTGATGGATCCATCGAATAGATTTGATACGAAAGTCACAACTAATTCACTGATTCAAGTAAAGAAAATTAATACGTATATGATGTTATGTTGAGACATGTTTTGACAAGTTATGCCTTATTATGTTTACGCTTTTAAGATCATGAAATGTATGTTGATTACTTTTAATTGTTGCATGTTATGTATATGTACTCGTTATAACGTTTATGGTGTGTTGAGTCTGTAGACTCACTATGTAACGTCCTTGACTGATTTTAATAAAATAACAGCGGAATTTAAAATTTTACTTAGAGGAAAGAAGGATTTAAAAATAATTTCTTGACATGAATATAATCCCAATATATTTACAACCAAAAGTATATATGTGATCAATAAAGTATCAAATCAAAATACAAAATATCATTTTGATCATGTCAATATGCCAACAAAATATCTTTCTTCCTTCCATCTCTATACATATGACTTCGGCCCCAATCAACGTCCCGAATCGTCACTCTTATCTGCATCACATGAAATAACTGGAATGAGTTTAAAACTCAGCAAGTGAAACTCTTACATAACAATGTATACATACCATACTCTTTAACATGATTTTGAAATCATTAAATACCATCTAACTCTTAAAACATGGATAATATAGTAAAACATGAACAATAACAATGATATTTCTCTTTTCTCTGATGGATTGACATTTAAATAGTATCTTTGTCTCTGTACCTATATCCCATCGATATAAATCGATTCTGTTGGGATATAAGCCTATGGTCGTTGATCAACTCATTGCATGCAATCTCTGACTATCTATTTATCAATCCAATAAATAATTTGAACTCTCTTTTGAATATTAAATCAAACACTTTGAAGACTCTTCTCTTTTGCATTCCCTTTGACATAATTGAGACATAAAAATGCCTCTAATATACAACAAAGTGTATCAATACATAACATGAATCAAATGGAAGGGAATATCATGTTAAAACCATTGAAATACAATACATATAATTCATGTGAGCAGAAAGAATGAATTCCACTTACAACCAATGGAAAGCTTGATTCTAATATCTTAGTAGAAATCCTACAACAATAAACCATGAATTGAACCATCAACAACTTAATAATCCAACAACCATATCATAAAACCCATAAAACCAACAAAATCATAAATTCCATAATTCCCCCAACACCATAATCCAAGAATAACTAAACCCACAAGATTACATTAGCTCCTTTGTAATAGCCGAGCCTGGTGTACGGTACGGTTTGAGTTTTCATAAGTTTATTGACTACTTGGTCAAGTTTAGGTATAGTTTGGATGTTAAGAGTTTCGATTTATGATTTTTAGTATTGTTGAGATTAGATGAGGTGTAGTGTTGTCGTAGCGTCGTTACGATTAAATTCATGATAAATTGTATATTGATCCAAATGGGGTGAGGCCAATTGGAGTGGTTAGATAAGATATAAGGCTACAACTTTCTTATTTGGAGTTTTGTTCAAATCATTGTGGAAGGTAAGCCAAAAGTGCCCCGAAGTGTGTTGTGTGTTTTGACGTTCCTCCAGTGACACATGTTGGGAGAATGGGCATAACTTTTTACTCAGAACTCCAAATGATCTGAATTTTAGATATGTTCAGGGAAAGACATAGAGCTACAACTTTGTAGTTTACCACTTTTCCAAATTATGAACGGAAGAGGCGTTTCTGAAGCGATCTTTGCAGTGCTTGTGCGCAGAGCACTCGCCCTAGCGGGCATTTTTGCTCGCCCTAGCGAGTCTCGTTCGGGAAAAATGGTTTTTGGCCGAGAGTTCCTCGCCCTAGCGGACAAATAGGTCCGCCCTAGCGGCCAGCAATTTTTAAAAAGCGTGTTTAGGTGTTTTAAGGTATAAAATCGAAGGAGACTCTCATTTTCCTCATTCTTTTCCAATTCTCTCGGTTCTTCAGCTCTTGGGGAGGTTAGGGTTCTTATTCCTTTCTTTCTTTCCTTTGATCCAAGCATCTTGTTGGGTTTTTGAAGAGAGACCAAGGTTATTTTGTGTTCAAGGAGCTAAGGTAAGTTTGTTGGTTTAGTTATTGTTGGGTTTTGGTGTTGAGGAAATTATGGGACTTTGGATTGTGTTGGTTTTATGGATTTTATGGTATGGTTGTTGGATTATTGAGTTGTTAATGGTTCTATATATGGATTATTGTTGTAGGATCTTCATCAAGAGCTTAGAATCAAGCTTCCAAGGGTTGTAAGTGGAATTCCTTTTCTTGTGCTCACATGAAAGTATATGTATTGTATTCAAGAGTTTTATTATGCTATTCCCTTCCATTTGATTCATAATATGTATGAATTCATTGTGTTTTATAGTAGAGGCAATTATATGTCTCAATTATTGTTAAAGGGAATACAAAAGAGAATGTATTCAAAGTGTTTGATGAAAGGTCCAAGAGAAGAGTTTAAATGTTTTATTGGATTGATAAATAGATAGCCAGAGAATTGCATGCAATTAGTTGATCAACGCCCATAGGCTTATATCCCTCAGAGTTGTCGATTTATATCGATGGGATATAGGTACACAGAGACAGAGTTACTATTTAGATATCAATCCAACCAGAGCAAAGAGAAATACCATCGTTATGATTTTATTATGCAAAGTTATGTTATGTTTCAAGAGTTGATGGTATTTAATGATTTCAAAGCCATGTTTTACAGATTATGACATTGTTATGTAAAAGTTCCACTTGCTGAGTTTTATACTCATTTCAGTTATTTCATGTGATGCAGATAAGAGTGACGGACCAGGACGTTGATTGGGGCCGGGGTCATATGCATAAGAGAAGGAAGGAAGAAGGCTAATTTGCTAGCATTTTGACATGATCATAGAAATGATATTTTGTATTTTGTTGTATCAATTGAATGATCATGTATATACTTTTGATTGCTTTTGTTTGTAAGTTTGAAATTTTTTGGTTGGCAAGAAAATTTTAAACCCTTCCTCCCTTCAATGAAATGTTTATTTTAAATTCTGCTGTATTATTTTATAAAACGGGTCAGAGTGTCACATTTAGTGGTATCAGAGCGGTGTTCTTCGGACCAATGCATATGACTTCGTCTACTTTCAACTGTCCGGGTATGTTTTCTTTGCATCTATCCTTTGTTATCTATTGATTTGCATTTTGTGAGCACATTGTAGAGTATGCCTCCTAAGCGTAAGGCGTCAGAGGGTGAGGATAGTTCTTCCTCGAGAGTTGTCGACGAGTTCGGCAAGTTGCTTAAAGAGCAGGCCAAAGTCCATAGCGAGCAGATTCAACAGCTGCTTCGATTGCAAGGAACAGGACAGGGTAGAGGCCAAGTAAGAGGCCAGGTAGCTCAGGCAGTTGGCACTGATGCCGTCTTTTCTTCTTTCAAGAGAATGGATCCACCGGAATTCGCAGGTAGCACAGATCCGTTAGTGGCTGTCGAGTGGGTCAAGGCGCTTGAGGCGATCTTCGATCATCTCCAGTACGAAGATAAAGACAGGATAAGCTGTGCAGTGTTCATGTTGGTAAAGGCTGCACGTATCTGGTGGAATGCCACTAAGGTTGGTGTCGATGTTTCAGCTTTGAAGTGGCAAGAGTTCACAGACCTGTTCTATGACAAGTACTTTCCCGACGCACTTCGAGCTAGGAAGGTGACCGAGTTCTTGGAGCTTCGACAGGGAGGCATGAACGTTGATGAGTACATTCTCAACTTCGAGGAAGGTTGTCTATTTGCTCCGTACATTGCTTCAAACGACAAGGACAAAGGTGCTCATTTTATTCGAGGTCTTAGAGCGGAGATTCGGAGGGATATCAACATGTCCAAGGCTGTGACTTTCAAGGAGATCGTGTCAAAGGCGTTGTTGGCTGAGCAAGACGAGAAGGATATCGCTAGAGAGAGGCAGGAGAGGCATCAAGCTATTGTTCAGAGAGGCCAGGGCTCGAATGAGAGAGGCAAGGATCGTTTCAAAGGGAAGGGCAAGATGGAATCGAGTCCTAGACCACCGCCAGTTCCAGTTGATCCCGAGAAGCCATTGTGTCCTAAGTGTAGCAGACATCATCGAGGAGAGTGCAGATTTGGCACTCATTCTTGTTATCGTTGTGGCACGGCAGGCCATATTGCTAAAGATTGTCCAAGGGGAGCGAGCAAGGATAAGGTGCAGGGTCGCATCTTTACGATGACCAAGGAAGGTATTAATCATGATTCTTCTGTGATCTCTAGCACTATTTTGATTTCAGACCGAGTAGCTACGACTTTGATTGATACTGGTGCTACTCATTCTTTTGTGTCTGAATTGTTTTTGAGATCTTTGGGTATAGTTCCTTCTGTTCTTCCCCTCCAGCTTAGTGTTGTTTTGCCTTCGGGGGATGTGTTGTGCCCGAAATCTATTGTTTTTGCATGCCCTGTTCGTATTGAGGAGCGAGTTGTTTTTGCTGATTTGATTGTTATCCCGATGGTTGCCTTTGATGTTATTCTTGGCATGGATTGGATGTCCACCTATCGTGCTGTTATTGATTGCGTTGCTAAGACGGTGACCTTTGCAGATGATAGCAATAAGGGAGGAGTTCTCGCCAGTGCAGGTACTTCGCTGGTCCTTCCTTTTATTTCTTGTCTTGAGGCTGAGAAGTTGATGTGTAGAGGTTGTGATGTATTTCTGGCTTCGATTGTGGATGTGGATAGAATGATTAAGTTGAATATAGATGATATTGATGTTGTGAGGGAGTTTGCTGATGTGTTTGAGGATGATGTGCCGGGTTTGCCGCCGGACAGAGATGTTGAGTTTGTGATTGATCTAGCTCCAGGTACGGTTCCTATTTCTAAGGCTCCGTACCGAATGGCCCCTACCGAGATGAAGGAGTTGAAGACGCAGTTGCAGGATCTTTTAGACAAGGGTTTCATTCGTCCGAGTTCTTCGCCTTGGGGAGCTCCGGTTCTGTTTGTCAAGAAGAAGGATGGATCTTTGCGGCTGTGTATCGACTATAGAGAGCTCAACAAAGTGACTGTCAAGAACAAGTATCCGTTGCCACGGATTGATGATCTATTTGACCAACTTCATGGTGCCACTGTATTTTCGAAGATTGACCTTCGGTCTGGCTATTATCAGTTGAAGGTTAGGGAGTCTGATGTCCCTAAGACAGCGTTCCGGACCAGGTATGGTCACTATGAGTTTCTTGTGATGTCTTTTGGTCTGACCAATGCTCCTTCAGTCTTTATGGATCTGATGAACCGTGTGTTCAAGCCTTATTTGGATAGCTTCGTCATTGTTTTTATCGACGACATTCTTATTTATTCCAAGAGCAGAGAGCTTCACTCAGAGCACCTCAGAGTTGTTCTTCAGTTGTTGAGAGATAGGAGATTGTTTGCCAAGTTGAAGAAGTGTGAGTTCTGGTTGGAGCAGATTTCTTTTCTAGGCCATGTTGTTTCGAAGGATGGCATAGCAGTTGATCCAGTGAAGATTGAGGCGACTCAGAAGTGGCCTATTCCTACTACTGTGTCAGAGATACGCAGTTTCCTTGGTTTGGCGGGTTACTATCGTCGTTTCATTTCAGGCTTTTCCAAGATTGCCCTGCCATTGTCCAATTTGACGAGGAAGACTGTGAAGTTCGAATGGTCCATCGATTGCCAGAGTGGTTTCCAGGAGTTGAAGGATAAGTTAACGACAGCTCCTATTCTAGCATTGCCCAGTGGTTCAGAGGACTTTGTTGTTTATACTGATGCATCGAAGAAGGGAATTGGAGCAGTGCTGATGCAGCGTGGGAAAGTCATAGCCTATGCTTCTCGCCAGTTGAAAGACTATGAGAAGAATTACCCGACGCACGATTTGGAGCTTGCAGCTGTGGTTTTCGCCTTGAAGATATGGAGACACTACTTATATGGCGAAAAGTGTGAGATCTTCACAGACCACAAGAGTTTGAAGTATCTGTTTTCCAAGAAAGAGCTCAACATGCGGCAGAGGAGGTGGTTAGAGCTTGTCAAAGATTATGATGTGACTATCAGTTACCACCCAGGGAAGGCGAATGTAGTCGCTGATGCTTTGAGTCGTAAGTCGAGTGCTTCCTTGAGTTCTTTGATTCAGAAGCCGTTGTTGATGGATTTGCAGCGAGAGGAGATTTCTTTGGTGATTCCGGGAACCATTGCCCGCTTTTCAGCGTTGGTCATTCGGGCTACTTTGACGGACAGGATCCGTAGAGAGCAGGCTACTGATTTGCAGTTGTTAGAGTTGAGAGCTAGAGCTGAGGAGAGGGGTAACTCAGAGTTTGCGATGAATGGAGACGGTTTGGTGACTTTCAGAGGCCGTATTTGCGTTCCTATTGGCGATGATATTCGGCGAGACGTCTTGGCAGAGGCCCATACCGCGCCATATTCGATACATCCAGACAGCACCAAGATGTATCAGGATCTTCGTCGACTTTACTGGTGGCCAGGTATGAAGAAAGATATTGCTATGTTCATTTCTCAGTGCCTAACTTGTCAGCAGGTGAAGATTGAGCACCAGAGACCTGCTGGGACATTGCTTTCATTGCCGATTCCTCAGTGAAAATGGGAGCATATTACGATGGATTTCGTGACTGGTCTTCCCAGAGTGCAGAAAAGGTTATGATTCTATTTGGGTTATTGTTGATCGGTTGACCAAGGCAGCGCATTTTCTCCCAGTCAAGACGACGTACTCCATGAACCAGTATGCCGAGGATTACATAGCAGAAATTGTTAGACTTCACGGTGTCCCTGTGTCGATTGTGTCTGATCGTGACCCTAGATTTACCTCAGAGTTTTGGAAGAGTTTGCATAGAGCTATGGGTTCACGGTTAGCTTTCAGTACAGCTTATCACCCTCAGAGCGACGGTCAGTCAGAGGGAGTCATTCAGATTCTTGAGGATATGCTCAGAGCTTGTACTATTGATTATTCTGGTAGCTAGGATGCTAAATTGCCACTTGTGGAGTTCACGTACAACAATAGCTACCTAGAGACGATTGGCATGGCTCCGTATGAAGCACTTTATGGCAGGAAGTGTAGATCTCCCTTGTATTGGGATGAGGTTGGTGAGCGGAAGATGTTGGGTCCAGAGTTGGTCCAGCAGACGGCTGATGTTGTTGCTGTTATCCGTGAGAGAATGAAGACTGCGCAATCGAGACAGAAGAGCTATGCAGATGTTCGTCGTAGACCTTTGCAGTTCGAGGTTGGCGATCACGTGTTTCTGAAGATAGCACCTCTCAAGGGTGTGATGAGATTTGGCAAGAAGGGCAAGTTGAGTCCGAGGTTTATTGGTCCATTTGAGATATTGGACAGAGTTGGTGATCGAGCCTACAAGTTAGCCCTACCGCCACATCTTGACAGAGTTCACAATGTTTTTCACGTATCGATGCTCAGGAAGTATATTGCGAATCCTTCCCATGTTCTTCACCACGAGCCATTGGACTTGATGCCGAATTTGACGTATCAAGAGATTCCAGTCCAGATTCTGGATCGCAAAGTTAAAGTTTTGAGGAACAAAGAGATTGGCATCGTTAAAGTTCTTTGGAAGAATCATTTGATCGAAGAGGCTACGTGGGAACCGGAGGACGAGATGAGAGAGAAGTATCCTGAGTTGTTTGCGCAGTGACGTCAATTTCGAGGACGAAATTCCTTTAAGGAGGGGAGATTGTAATAGCCGAGCCTGGTGTACGGTACGGTTTGAGTTTTCATAAGTTTATTGACTACTTGGTCAAGTTTAGGTATAGTTTGGATGTTAAGAGTTTCGATTTATGATTTTTAGTATTGTTGAGATTAGATGAGGTGTAGTGTTGTCGTAGCGTCGTTACGATTAAATTCATGATAAATTGTATATTGATCCAAATGGGGTGAGGCCAATTGGAGTGGTTAGATAAGATATAAGGCTACAACTTTCTTATTTGGAGTTTTGTTCAAATCATTGTGGAAGGTAAGCCAAAAGTGCCCCGAAGTGTGTTGTGTGTTTTGACGTTCCTCCAGTGACACATGTTGGGAGAATGGGCATAACTTTTTACTCAGAACTCCAAATGATCTGAATTTTAGATATGTTCAAGGAAAGACATAGAGCTACAATTACCACTTTTCCAAATTATGAACGGAAGAGGCGTTTCTGAAGCGATCTTTGCAGTGCTTGTGCGCAGAGCACTCGCCCTAGCGGGCATTTTTGCTCGCCCTAGCGAGTCTCGATCGGGAAAAATGGTTTTTGGCCGAGAGTTCCTCGCCCTAGCGGACAAATAGGTCCGCCCTAGCGGCCAGCAATTTTTAAAAAGCGTGTTTTAGGTGTTTTAAGGTATAAAATCGAAGGAGACTCTCATTTTCCTCATTCTTTTCCAATTCTCTCGGTTCTTCAGCTCTTGGGGAGGTTAGGGTTCTTATTCCTTTCTTTCTTTCCTTTGATCCAAGCATCTTGTTGGGTTTTTGAAGAGAGACCAAGGTTATTTTGTGTTCAAGGAGCTAAGGTAAGTTTGTTGGTTTAGTTATTGTTGGGTTTTGGTGTTGAGGAAATTATGGGACTTTGGATTGTGTTGGTTTTATGGATTTTATGGTATGGTTGTTTGATTATTGAGTTGTTAATGGTTCTATATATGGATTATTGTTGTAGGATCTTCATCAAGAGCTTAGAATCAAGCTTCCAAGGGTTGTAAGTGGAATTCTTTTTCTTGTGCTCACATGAAAGTATATGTATTGTATTCAAGAGTTTTATTATGCTATTCCCTTCCATTTGATTCATAATATGTATGAATTCATTGTGTTTTATAGTAGAGGCAATTATATGTCTCAATTATTGTTAAAGGGAATACAAAAGAGAATGTATTCAAAGTGTTTGATGAAAGGTCCAAGAGAAGAGTTTAAATGTTTTATTGGATTGATAAATAGATAGCCAGAGAATTGCATGCAATTAGTTGATCAACGTCCATAGGCTTATATCCCTCAGAGTTGTCGATTTATATCGATGGGATATAGGTACACAGAGACAGAGTTACTATTTAGATATCAATCCAACCAGAGCAAAGTGAAATACCATCGTTATGATTTTATTATGCAAAGTTATGTTATGTTTCAAGAGTTGATGGTATTTAATGATTTCAAAGCCATGTTTTACAGATTATGACATTGTTATGTAAAAGTTCCACTTGCTGAGTTTTATATTCATTTCAGTTATTTCATGTGATGCAGATAAGAGTGACGGACCAGGACGTTGATTGGGGCCGGGGTCATATGCATAAGAGAAGGAAGGAAGAAGGCTAATTTGCTAGCATTTTGACATGATCATAGAAATGATATTTTGTATTTTGTTGTATCAATTGAATGATCATGTATATACTTTTGATTGCTTTTGTTTGTAAGTTTGAAATCTTTTGGTTGGCAAGAAAATTTTAAACCCTTCCTCCCTTCAATGAAATGTTTATTTTAAATTCCGCTGTATTATTTTATAAAACGGGTCAGAGTGTCACATCCTTGAACCCAAATGATCTTGCTCTCACTTCAATAACCCAACTAGATGCTTGAATCAAAGGAACAAATGAAAGAAATTGAGAACCCTATGTCTCCTTGAGCTGAAGAACCGAGAAGTGAGAGGAAAGAATGAGGAAAAATGAGGCAAACTCTTGTATTTAATCACTTAAACTCCAAAACACGACTTTACTGTTCACGCACCGTAGGTGCGCTAACTCTTCCAATGCGGGTGCGCTAGGTAGTCTGTACCACTTCCGAAAATCCGAAGAAAACAACCACGGGTGTGATGGCGGTTCTGCCCAAACACCGCGGGTGCGCTGACCTTCCTACCGTGGGTGCGATCACCCTTCTGTACAAACACCGCGGGTGCGGTCTCTTTCATGGCGCGGGTGCAGTCTCCTCTGAAGCCAACAATAAACTTTGCAACTAAAATCGAATTGCAACGTCGCTTCTCCTCATATTTTGGCAACACTCTCAACATGAAAGTTGCAACACTATGTCTTATCTAACCACTCCAATTGGCCTCATACCAATTGGCTCAACATACAAATTATCATGAATTAAATTGCAACGACGCTACAATATAACTACACATCATCTATAATCAACAATACTATAAACCATAGATCGAAATTCTTAACATCAAAACTATACTTAAACTTGACCAAAGAGTCAATAAACACAAGTAATCTTAAACCATACCGTTCACCAATATTGGATATTACAATCTCTCCTCCTTAAAAGAAATTTCGTCCCCGAAAGTGACGTCACTGCGCAAACAACTCAGGTTACTTTTCTTTCATCTCATCCTCTGGTTCCCACGTGGCTTCTTCAATCAATTGATTCCTCCAATGGACTTTAACAATGTCGATCTCTTTGTTTCTCAATACTTCAACTTTGCGATCCAGAATCTGGACTGGAATCTCTTGATACTTCAAATTCGGCGTCAAATATAATGGCTCGTGACGAAGAACATGGGAAGAATTCTCAATATACTTCCTGAGCATGGAGACATGAAAAACATTATGAACTCTATCAAGATCTGGCGATAAGGCTAACTTGTAAGCTCGATCACCGACTCTGTCCAAGATCTCAAACGGGCCAATAAATCTTGGACTCAACTTTCTATTTTTGCCAAACCGCATCACACCTTTAAGAGGTGCAATCTTCAAGAACACGTGATCGCCAACCTCAAACTGCAACGGCCTTTGTCTTACATCAGCATAACTCTTCTGTCTCGACTGTGCTGTTTTCATCCTTTCCTGAATAACGCAACAACATCAGCTGTCTGTTGGACCAACTCTGGACCCAACATCTTTCTCTTACCAATCTCGTCCCAATACAAGGGGGATCTACATTTTCTGCCATAAAGTGCTTCATACGGTGCCATGCCAATCGTCGCCTGGTAGCTATTATTGTACGTGAACTTAACAAGAGGCAATTTGGAATCCAGCTGCCAGGATAGTCCATAGTACAAGCTCTGAGCATATCCTCCAAAATCTGAATAACTCTCTCTGACTGACCGTCGCTCTGGGGATGATATGCTGTACTAAATGCTAACCGCGTACTCAAGGCTCTGTGTAAACTCTTCCAAAACTCTGAAGTAAATCTAGGGTCACGATCATACACGATCGACACAGGAACACCATGAAGTCTAAAAATCTCTGCTATGTACTCTTCGGCATACTGTTTCATGGAATACGTCGTCTTGACTGGGAGAAAATGTGCTGACTTGGTCAACCGATAAACGATAACCCAAATAGAGTTATAATCTTTCTGCGTTCTGGGAAGACCAATCTCGAAGTCCATTGTAATGTTCTCCCATTTCCATTGAGGAATCAGCAATGACTGCAATGTCCCAGCAGGTTTCTGGTGTTCGATTTTCACCTGCTGACAAGTTAGACACTGAGAAATAAACATGGCAATATCCTTCTTCATACCTGGCCACCAGTAGAGTCTTCGAAGATCCTGATACATCTTAGTACTACCTGGATGTATCGAGTATGGCACGGTATGTGCCTCTGTCAAAAAGTTTCGCCGAATATCATCACCAGCAGGAATGCATATACGGCCTCTGAATGTCCTCAAACCATCTCTATTCATCCCAAACTCTGAATTACCTCTCTTTTCTGCTCTAGCTCTCATCTCTGTCAACTGTGCATCAATGGCCTGCTCTCTACGGATCCTGTCCGTCAATGTAGCCCGAATGATCAATGGAGAAAAGCGAGCGATAGTTCTCGGTACCTCCAAAGCTATCTTATCTCGTTGCAAGTCTAACAACAACGGATTCTGGATCATAGAACACAAAGAGGAACTTGACTTACAGCTCAATGCATCCGCTACAAAATTCGCCTTCACTGGGTGGTAACTAATCGTCACATCATAATCTTTGACAATTTCTAACCACCGTCTCTGTCGCATATTGAGTTCTTTCTGGGGAAACAAATACCTTAAACGCTTGTGGTCCGTGAATATTTAACACTTTTCTCCATATAAATAATGTCTCCAGATTTGCAGGGCGAATACCACAGCTGCCAGTTTCAGATCATGCGTAGGATAATTTTTCTCGTAATCTTTCAACTGACGAAAAGCATAAGCTATAACATTTCCACGTTGCATCAGCACTGCACCAAGGCCTTTCTTCTACGCATCTGTATAAACAACAAAGTCCTCTGTACCACTGGGCAATGCCAGCACTGGAGCTGTCGTCAACTTATCTTTCAACTCCTGGAATCCCCTTTGGCATTCAATGGACCACTCAAACTTCACAGTCTTCCTTGTCAGATTGGTTAACGGCAAGGCAATTTTGGAAAAATCTGAAATAAAACGACGATAATAACCTGCCAAACAAAGAAAACTGCGTACCTCTGATACAGTAGTAGGGATAGGCCATTTCTGTATCGCCTCTATTTTCGCTGGATCAACAGCTAAACCATCCTTTGAGACAACATGGCATAAGAAAGAAATATGCTCCAACCAGAACTCACATTTCTTCAACTTTGCAAACAGCCTTTTCTCTCTCAACAACTGAAGAACGACTCTGAGGTGCTCCGCATGAAGCTCTCTGGTCTAGGAATAAATCAATATATCATCGATGAAAACAATGACAAACCTATCCAAATACGGCTTGAACACCCGGTTCATAAGATCCATGAAGACTGAAGGAGCATTAGTCAGACCGAATGACATAACAAGAAATTCGTAATGACCATACCTGGTCCGAAACGTCGTCTTAGGGATATCAGACTCCCTAACTTTCAACTGGTAATATCCAGATCGCAGATCAATATTCGAAAACTCTGTAGCTCCCTGCAGCTGATCAAAAAGATCGTCTATTTGTGGCAACTGATATTTATTCTTAATCGTCAATTTGTTGACTTCTCTGTAGTCAATGCACAGCCGCAAAGACCCATCTTTCTTCTTGACGAAAAGAACCGAAGCTCCCCAAGGCGAAGAACTCGGTCGAATAAAACCTTTATCCAAAAGATCCTGCAACTGTGTCTTCAATTCTTTCATCTCTGTTGGGGCCATTCTGTACGGAGCTTTGGAAATAAGAACCGTCCCCGGAACTAGATCGATCACAAACTCTACATCTATGTCCGGCGGTAAACCCGGCACATCATCCTCAAATACATAAAAGAACTCTCTCACAACATTAATATCATCGGTATTCGACTTCACAATTCTATCTGTATCAACAAGCGAAGCCAAAAACCCATCACAACCTCTAAACAACAACTTCTTAGCCTCAAGACACGAAATAAAAGGAAGGACCAGTGAAGTACCTGACCTGGCGAGCATACCTTCCTTATTTTCATCATCTGCAAATTTCACTGTCTTGGCAACACAATAAATCACTTCCTTCGTCATGGTGAAGACGCGACCCTGCACCTTCTCTTTACTCGATCCTCTCGAACAGTCCTTGGCGATATGGCCCGCAGTACCACATCGGTAGCACGTATGAGTACCAAACCTGCACTCACCACTATGATGCCTACTACACTTGGAACACAACGGCTTCTCTGGATCAGATGGAATTGTCGGTGCTTTAGAACTCGGCTCTATCTTGCCTTTCCCCTTGTAACTGCCTTTTCCTCTTTGGCTCGAACCTTGACCTCTTTGAGCAATTGCATGTTGCCTCGCCTGTCTCTCTCTAGCAATATCCTTTTCATCTTGCTCGGCTAACAATGATTTAGCCACGATCTCTTTGAATGTCACCGCCTTAGACATATTGACGCCTTCCTGATCTCTGCTCGAAGTCCTCTAACAAAATGAGCACCCTTGTCTTTGTCATTTGAGGCAATATAAGGGGCAAACAGACAGCCCTCCTCAAACTTCAAGATGTACTCGTCAACATTCATACTTCTCTGTCGAAGCTCTAAAAACTCAGTCACCTTCCGAGCTCGAAGTGGATCCGGAAAATACTTGTCGTAGAAAAGATCCGTGAAATCTTGCCACTTTAATGCAGGAACATCAACACCTACCTTGGTAGCATTCCACCAAATACGTGCAGCTTTGACTAGCATGAATACTGCACAACCAATTATGTCCTTGTCTTCATACTTGAGATGATCAAATGTCTCCTCAAGTGCTTTAATCCACTCTACAGCCACCAATGGATCAGTGCTTCCTACAAACTCAGGCGGATCCATCCTCTTAAAAGCAGTAAAGATCCCATCAGTCCCAACTGCTTGAACCACTTGGTCTCTTCCTTGGCCTCTACCTTGACCTGAACCTTGCAAACAGAGCAATTGTTGAATCTGCTCACTGTTAACCTTGGCTTGCTCTTTCAATAATTTGCTGAACTCGTCGACAACTCTCGATGAGGAACTATCCTCACCCTCTGAAGTTTTTCTCTTGGGAGGAATTAAATCCTACAATGTGCTCACATAATACATATCAACCAATGACAATAAATAGATGTAGAAGAAGACATACCGGACTCTTGAAAGTAGACGAAGTCATATGCATCGGTCCGAAGAACGTTGCTCTGATACCACTAAATGTAATGCCCTTGACTGATTTTAATAAAATAACAGCGGAATTTAACATTTTACTTAGAGGAAAGAAGGATTTAAAAATAATTTCTTGACATGAATATAATCCCAATATATTTACAACCAAAAGTGTATACGGGATCAATAAAGTATCGAATCAAAATATAAAATATCATTTTGATCATGTCAATAAGCCAACAAAATATCTTTCTTCCTTCTATCTCTGTACATATGATGTAGAACCCGTAAATTAGACTACGTATAAGCCATGCATAATTCTAGTAATTTAAATTAAAATGATTTTTTGCATGAGTATTTAAACGCTTTTCTTTAAAGTTAATTATTTTATGCAGTAGTTTAATTTTTATCTTTTCAGTTAATTCAGTGAGACCGGACTGGAGTTGGAGTTTTGAGATAGAATTTAAGATTAAGAAATCATTCCCAAAGTTTATTTTAGCTAGCTAATAAGTTGATT
This sequence comes from Primulina eburnea, assembly GCF_022965805.1. Lineage (NCBI taxonomy): Eukaryota > Viridiplantae > Streptophyta > Magnoliopsida > Lamiales > Gesneriaceae > Primulina > Primulina eburnea. The sequence goes on along the minus strand of NC_133109.1, from coordinate 23,757,203 downwards.
TAAGTTAGAAGGAGGGTTAAAGAATTATTTAAGTAACTTGAGGTGAGTAGGAAATAAGTTCATTTAGGTTTCTTAATTAAGGTGTTAATTCAATAAATTATTTAAAGGATAGGTAAGGCTCTCAAGGTTTAAAAAATACACTAACTAAACAATATCTCCCTTCATTTTTATTTCAAATTTTCGGCCCCTTAGATGATTAATCAATTCTTTGCCAACTCACCTTTGACCCTTTCCTTGTCATTCCTTAGCATGATAATCTTTTCATTTATTAATCACCCTTAATTAATTAATATTAGATCAAGATCCTAGCCTTGTTTAGCATGTAGGATTCGGGGCCACACCCCATCCATTCCCTCTCCAACAATCATTTTGATATCAAACAAATTCAAATTTCAAAAAGAGGTAGACTTGGTCTTGCCATCCCCCTTATATTGCAACCCCTTCCCCTTACTCTCCTAACCATCATTCCTCTCCCCCATCACCGAAATTCTGAGAGCTATTTAGTGTAAAAAAACGTGAGCATCATAGCAAGAATTAGGAGAGAAAACCGAGAAAGAAAACAAGGTAGCAAAGCGCTCTGTCTCCTCCGCGCCGCGTTGTTGTGTTTCGTTCGTTTTCTTTTCCAAACGAAACCAGGCATGTTTATATTTTTCCCTGCTCTTCAATGAAGTCTATTAACATTTTTAAACATTATATGATCATCATTTCCATGGCATAAACAAAATATATCAAGAAAATTTCGAAAATAATTAAAAGATGCAGAATTTTTCAGTTCCTCTTTGCTTCACGGTTCCTACGTTTTTGATCGTTTCAAGTATTGGTTCGATTCCAGGCTTCCAAGGCTGCTCCTAGGCATGTACTAGGACATGGTAGGAACACATTTGTCCATTGGTTCGAGTCCCATGCTAGCAGAAATCCAGAGTTGACAGCAACACCCAATTAAGTGTCTTATTGTGCTCGATTTGTGAGTTGCTGTCCATAGAGGAGGTTTCTGATCTTGGCTGCCCTAGGGGCCTATAGCCATGGTTAGAACACCTCCCTAGCATGTCTAAGACGTTACCAAGTCGCCCTTTTAAGGCTTGGTCCATGGTTGCATCGGTTTTTAAATCAAAACACAAGAACAACCCCTTCCCCTTTCGGCCCTTCTCATTTTACAGCAAGTGTGTTTCGGGTTTTGTGGAATGGTGTGGATCTTGGTTGGCCTATGGTCCCTTAGCCATGGTTCACACCCTACCTCTTGATGTCTAGATCATGCCATGGTCAACCAAATGGCCACTGGAATGGTCCATGACAGCAAGAACCACAACAACGTCCCACGCGCAGAATTTGTGCTCGGTTGGGACGTATGGTTCGTTTATGGTGTGATGCGAATCGTGGCTAGCCTAGGGCCCTTATCCATGGTTCAAATCATTCCTTAGGATGTTGGTAAGAGGTTCTGGTCAGGTGGTTCAAGCCCCAATGGCCATTAGACTCGCAAACGAAGCAGGGAAATTTTTGGCCGTTCGTGATTCGGATCATTTTTGAGGTCGTACGAGAAATTACGGTGCAATGTGTCAAATTGACTCTCGAAAGAGCGTTTCATGTTTTGGCCTCCATTCACAAAAATTTCGGCCCTTACCATTTTAGGAGCATTATTTCATCATTTTAGGTGTATTTTAATCATGACTAAATGATGGTTCGGTGTTGGTTCGGGTTGGCACGGAGTCATGATTAAATACGAAGTCGTTGGGCGTAATTGTCTCGTTTTTGGATTCAATTACAAAGTTTGGTCAAGAAAATCATTTGTTTATTTTTCATGATAAATTTAGGTCGTAGCGAGCCTCGGAACGATCCAATCCATGTGGTAAAATATACAGGATATTTAATTATGCCATTTTATATTACGTGCATAAAATTAAAAAATAGTCATTTTTGAGATTTATGAGATATTGCTTGTGGCCATTTCACTATCATGGGAGCATGGTATTATCCGGTCGCCAGTACCGGTCAGTTCAGTTCAGTTCCACCCAGTATACTGTGGCATTAGTCTGATCAGACGTTCATTATTTCACCCGATCGCCAGTTACCAGTCAGTTCAGTTCAGTGCAGGGGCCACTTGCGTAGACCATAATCTCACCAGAAAATTAATACATTCTATTTTATTCAGGGCTCCAAGGAGCAAACAATTTCACTATGATTTTCAGTTCAGTTATGCACGTATTATAGTTGCTCATGACATGATATTTTCACATTATGCCTCATGACATAATATTTTTACTCCCATGCAATTTTACTATATTTTACTCGTTATTTATAATATATGCATACTGAGTCTTTAGGCTCACTAGACTTTATTTTTGTAGGTACTGATGATGTCGGGGCCGAGGGCGGGGACCAGTGAGCTAGCTTGGGTCGGCAGTAGTGGAACCCGAGGACCTCATTTACAGCATTTGCCATTTTTATGCTCAAACATTTTTATCAGTTGTTGGATTACTTTAACTTGTATTTTGTGAGCAAAAATTTATTCCGCTGCTATTTTGAACATTAAACTTGATTTATCAATTTATTTCGTGAATGAGGCATTTTGATTATTTAAAAAGAAAATTTTAAATTTTTCCGCAAATTTTCAAACACGAATTTTCGGGACATTATATATGACTTCGGCCCCAATCAACGTCCCGGCTCGTCACTCTTATCTGCATCACATGAAATAACTGGAATGAGTTTAAAACTAAGCAAGTGAAACTCTTACATAACAATGTATACATATCATACTCTGTAAAACATGATTTTGAAATAATTTAATACCATCTAACTCTTAAAACATGAATAATATAGTAGAACATGAAAAATAATAATGGTATTTCTCTTTTCTCTGATGGATTGACATTTAAATAGTATCTTTGTCTCTGTACCTATATCCCTTCGATATAAATCGATTTCTCTGTTGGGATATAAGCCTATGGTCGTTTATCAACTCATTGCATGCAATCTTTGACTATCTATTTATCAATTCAATAAATCATTTGAACTCTCTCTTGAACATTAAATCAAACACTTTGAAGACTCTTCTCTTTTGCATTCCCTTTGACATAATTGAGACATAAAAATGCCTCTAATATACAATAAAGTGTATCAATACATAACATGAATCAAATGGAAGAGAATAGCATGTTAAAACCATTGAAATACAATACATATAATTTATGTGAGCACAAAGAATGAATTCCACTTACAACCAATGGAAAGATTGATTCTAATATCTTGGTAGAAATCCTACAACAATAAACCATGAATTGAACCATCAACAACTTAATAATCCAACAACCATACCATAAAACCAACAAAATCATAAATTCCATAATTCCCCCAACACCATAATCCAAGAATAACTAAACCCACAAGATTACCTTAGCTCCTTGAACCCAAAATGATCTTGCTCTCACTCCAATAACCCAACTAGATGCTTGAATTAAAGGAACAAATGAAAGAAATTGAGAACCCTAGGTCTCCTTGAGCTGAAGAACCGAGAAGTGAAAGGAAAGAATGAGGAAAAATGAGGCAAACTCTTGTATTTAATCACTTAAACTCCAAAACATGACTTTACTGTTCACGCACCGCAGGTGCACTAACTCTTCCAACGCGGGTGCGCTAGGTAGTCTGTACCACTTCCGAAAATCCGAAGAAAACGACCGCAGGTGCGCTGCATAATGGACGCGGGTGTGATGGCGGTTCTGCCCAAACACCGCTGGTGCGCTGACCTTCCTACCGCGGGTGCGATCTCTTTCATGGCACGGGTGCAGTCTCCTCTGAAGCCAACAATAAACTTTGCAACTAAAATCGAATCGCAACGTCGCTTCTCCTCATATTTTGGAAACACTCTCAACATGAAAGTTGCAACACTATGTCTTATCTAACCACTCCAATTGGCATCATACCAATTAGCTCAACATAAAAATTATCATGAATTAAATTGCAACGACGCTACAATATAACCACACATCATCTATAATCAACAATACTATAAACTATAGATCGAAATTCTTAACATCAAAACTATACTTAAACTTGACCAAAGAGTCAATAGACACAAGTAATCTTAAACCATACCGTTCACCAAGATTGGATATTACAATAGGTGTGAATGATGCATGTGAGCATACCGATGAGAAGACTCGAGGTGCCGAAGACTGAGTAGGCAGGGCTGAATGTGCACACGCTAACCCGTGTACCATATTTTTCCGCACATCATGTCAATGAGTTGAGAGATCGTGGATTTTTTTTATACTCCGTCATTTTTATATGTTGATGGTTGTCAAGATTTTTGTATGTTTGACTTTTGAATCACGATGCTCGACCCTATAGGGTTTTTCGTTTTGAAATATTTTAACTGCAGTATTTTTACCAGCATTGGAATCCTCCTATTTTAACAAATGTATGTTCTACCCCAGTACTCCATGCATGCTTGAAATAAGTTATTTCGAAATTTAGCTTTAAAAAAATTAGTAGACATTTCAGGGGGTGCATGTGAAAACTCGAGTACCTCGCATTTCTTCCGCATAATACATTTTTGAGAAATGGGTTTAAGCGATATGTTAAATGTTTTTGAATCTTGTTATACGTTGTTGATTTATCAGACTTTGGTAATCTATTCGAGGCTCTTTCATAATTCAATAGACTAGGAGATTAATTTCATTTTATGATTTAATTAACTACGGTTATTTTTATTTCAAAGTGGGTGACCTTTTAAAACGTATGTTTAACTTATTTAAATGTATTTGTGTGTGTGTATTTTCGGTCGTTCTTTTTTTTAAAAAAAAAGTATTTCAGTTGAATTTTAAAATGAGTGGACGTTTCAAGTCTGATGTGCACAAGACAGCTTTCCAGACGCGTTATGGGCTCTATGAGTTTATGGTGATGCCCTTCAGACAGACTAACGCGCCAGCGATCTTCATGGATCTTATGAATCGCACATTTCAGCCATATTTAGATCAGTTTTTCATTGTCTTCATAGGCTATATTATGATCTATTTTAAGAGCAGAGAGGATCACAGTTAACTCTTGAGGACCGCACTACAGACTTTGAAGGACAAATGATTATATGCAAAGTTCAGCAAGTGTGAGTTATGGCTAGACAGAGATGGCATTCTTGGGCCACATTATTTCCAGGGATGGATTCGAGGTGGATCCTTGAAAGGTTGAGGCAGTCAGAGATTGGCCAATGCCTAAGAGTATGATCGAGATCCACAGTTTCTTGGGATTAGCTAAGCACTACTGGAAGATTATCAGGGCTTTTGTTCTATTGCGGTACCCATGATCGGCTTGACGCCGAAGAATGCCAAATTCATTTGGGGATCAAAGGGCCAGGAAAGTTTTGTAAAGCTGAAGCAAGCATTGACTTCAACGCCAGTTCTAGCAGTGCCATCAGGGAGGGAGAGTTTGCTCTGTATACAGATGCTTCGAATGTTTGGGCACAGTTCTGATACAGCATGACAGAATGATAGCCTATGCGTCCAAATAGCTGAAGATTCATGAGAAGAATTATCCGACTTGTGACCTCGAGCTAGCAGCTGTAGTATTCGCCCTGAAGATTTGGAGACACTATCTTTATGGGGAGAAGTGCAAGATTTTTAAGATCACATTTGTTTGAAGTACTTCTTCACACAGAAAGAGCTAATTATGAGGCAGAGGAGATGGTTAGAGCTGGTGAAGGACTACGACTGCGACATTAGCTGCCATCCAGGTAAGGCTAACGTGGTATCCGATGCATTGAGTAGGACAACTGCAGTGATTACATAGTTGTCTGTACAGAGACCATTGTAGGCATAGATTCAGAGATTTGAGCTTGCGGCTTATGCTATGGGAGATGCTCCTAATCTTTTGACCCTGACAGGACAGTCGATGCTGAGAGACTAGATTCGAGCAAGGCAGTCATCTAATGAGAAGTTACAGAAGTGAAGGCTGAGAGATGATTTCAAGGGGCTGAGATTGTATTCTGTTGAGAATGGCATAGTTCGATATTGCGACCGACTGTGGCTTCTTAGCAGTGATTCGCTGATAAAAGACATTATGAGGGAAGCCCACAGCACCCCATACTCTATTCACCCAGGGAGTACAAAGATGTATAAGGATCTACAGTCTTTGTATTGGTGGCCGGGCATGAAACGAGATATTTTTCATTTTGTGTCTGAGTGTTTGACGTGTCAGCAGGTTAAGGCAGAACATCAGAGACCTGCAGGAAAGGTGAGACCACTCCTTATTTCCGAGTGGAAATGGGAGACATCACTATGGATTTTGTGACGGGCCTACCAAGGACCGTTGGAGGGTATAATGTCATTTAGGTGATAGTCGATCGGCTTACCAAGTCAGCACATTTTCTACCGATCAAGAAGACTTTCACCACGACCCAATATGCAGAGATGTACATCAGAGAGAGATAGTCAGATTGCATGGGATCTTAGTGTCCATCGTGTCAGACAGAGTCCCGAGGTTCACATTCGATTTATGGAAGAGTCTGCATCAGGCATTGGGTACAAAGTTGCTATTCAGTACAGCCTTCCATCCTCAGACCTGCAGTCAGTCTGAGAGAATGATTTAGATCTTGGAAGACCTACTCAGAGATTGTGTGATCGACTTTCAAGGGAGCTGAGAGCCAAAGTTACCTATCGTGGAGTTCATATACAACAACAGTTATCAAGCATCGATCGGTATAGCTCCATACAAGGAAATTTATAGGAGAAAGTGTAGGTCACCGATCTATTGGAATAATGTAGGGGAAAGAGCAGAGTTGGTTCTAGACATTGTTAGACAGAATGCAGAGATATTGGTCAAAATTCGAGATAGGATGAAGACTGCTCAGAGTTGACAGAAGAGTTATGCAGATAAGCGGCGCAGAGATCTAGAGTTTGTAGTGGGTGATCACGTGTTCGTGAAAGTCGCACCTATGAAGGATGTGATGAGATTTGGTTATAAGGGAAAACTCAGTCCTAGATTTATAGGACCATTCGAGAACCTCGAGAGAGTTGGAACACTAGCATACAGAGTTTCGTTGCCGCCGAATCTGGCAGGAGTTCATAATATGTTCCATGTCTCGATGTTGTGGAAGTACATGTCGAATCCTTTGCATGTGCTGAACTATGAGCCTCTGCAGTTGAGGCTGAACCTATCTTACGAGGAAAGACCTACCCAGATTTTGGACAGACAAAGAGGAGGCTCCGGAACAAGGTGATCCAGATGGTCAAAGTCAAGTGGTTGAATCATTTCAAGGGGAAGGCTACTTGGGATACTGAGACGGAGATGAGGAGTCGTTACCCAGAACTTTTTGGTACGTTTTCAATTTCTAGGACGAAATTCAATTTAACGGGGGGAGGAATTGTAAGATCTAAAAATTAGAAAGACGTAATCTGACTCCATGAAAATCTAGCGTTTTATTAAAATGTTAATTTAATTATTCTTAAATGTATTTAATGTATGGTTATGACATGATTTCATGATGGTGTGGCATGGTTTATTAAGATTGCATGTTATAGGGCTTCTAGTCGTATTTCATGCTCGAACGAGGAATGGATACCTAAGACAGTTGAGGAAAATCATTTTATCAAATAATTATTTTTAATATATGATATAATTGACATGTAAATTTCAAAAATGGGAATTTTGTAGTATTTTTACACACCGAACCATATTTTAAACCGATAGCCAATTTTTAGAAAATCAAAGGACTTTTTGAGGGTTCGGGTGATATTTTTGAAAACATACCAAAACACAATATTTTTCGTGCATGTTAGTGGGCTTAATGGGTTTTTTTGGTTAGTTTTTGATCCAAACCCATTACACCTCATTATTATTAAAACCTAGGCCCAATAGTAACTTATTTTACTATCAAATAATCAACCCAAACCCTAATCCCTCCCCACCACCATTCGCCACCCCTCCCCTCCCGAAACCTAGCAGCAACCTTGGCTCATTCTTTCAAGAAAATTCAGTAGAAGCTTGTCATGTCCCTCCTGTGTTCATCTCCTCGCTCTGTTGGCCATCTTTTTGCGTACAAAACTTCATTAAGGGACGCCCTATACCCTTTTTCTCTCATCAGTCACATCATGATATGTATATTGAATGATTATACATGATAATTAATGGATCTACTATTAAGCATCAAATTTACATGATTTTTAAACGAAAAATATAGTGTTCTTTGTATTATTCCTCACGTTTTTTATATGGTTGAAGGGGCTTCCAGCTTTATTAGTTAGGGGATGATTAAGAGGAGGTTTATAGGAGTTCTAAGTGCTCATACCATAGATGGATCGAGGCCGTGCAGGGGCCAATCATGTTCTTGCGTTTTGGAACATATGGTGGCTCGATCCGGTGAGGAAGCGTGATCAGCGTGCATGGACTCAGTCTGGGCCATGGTTTAGGTTTGATTCAAGGCTCGAGAAGGTCCATGGGCCACTGGCAACTGGGCTTGGCGCAAATCATTCGAGGGAGTCAAGTTAGTTCGCGTTTGAGTGGCGAGTTGAGTATTACAGCATGCAGGAGCTGTATTCATGGGTTAGGTCAGTCCAGGAGCGGGCTCATGGTTCGGCCTTGGTCTTAGGATAGTCGGCTAGGGGCTGGTCCATTGAGTCTTGAGTTAGGATCGAATACTTGAAGCAAAAGGTGCATTAGGGTTTGACCATTATTGTGCAGAATTTTCCAACAGCAGGTCAGGGCTTTCAAGGGTCTTAGGTGGTCTTAATTAGGTTTTCTAAGGGCTAGTCATGTGTGGTTAAGTCATGGTTTGAGTTCGGGATAGTTTGGTTGAGTTTTGAGTTAATTCGGATTAAAACCGGGCCCGGTCCAAATTTAAAATGAATTATAGAATCAATGCCTGAGCTCGAATTTATGTCTAAGAAATGATTAAAAATATGTTTTGAGGCTTTTTGATAAGTTTGGATGGATTCACGTCAAAATTTAAAGGTACAAGGGTAAAACGGTCAAATTAAGGTTTTAGGGGCAAAATGAGGTTTTAGAGGCAAAATGACCCCAACTGAAAATGAATGTTTAAAATTTATATGAATTATGAATATGAATATTTATGAAAATGCTGAAAAATATGTTGCATGCTTGGTTTTAAAAAAATGTATGTATATGCATGAATTTTACAAGTGATGAATACGATCAAATGTTTTTGGAAAGAGGTGATTTGGTTGTGACTAATACGAATACGAACACGAACACGAACATGTAAAGCCAAGGCTCAGTAGATGGGTAAAACTATCTCTGATGTCCTCGCCGCCGGGTACTGCGGTTATACGTAGATGGATCCATCAACTTATACTTGTCATTGTTGCTTGTTATGTATATGTACTCGCTATAACGATTTAGGTGTGTTTTCATTGCAGTACTTTTCACTGTAGCAATATTTTTCTTGCTTGTTGATTACTGATATTTTAAAAATGTGAATTTTCAGCAGTATTGCATGCACGCATTTAAATATATATTTCAACTAGTAGATTTTTTAAAAAAACTACTAATATTATTCTAAGCAGTCGACATATCAGTTGGTATTAGAGGCGAGCACTCCTAGTACGGTGTGGTTTGGGGATGAGCCAAGCGGAAGCTGGTGGGCATGTGAGGCCCGGGACCGAAGAGGGCGGGGGTGATCTCCTGTGCCATGAGGTTGCACGGACAATGAGCGGATCCTGGTAGGCTTCTAGGTGGAGGGAACATGAATGAACCAATCTTACACAAGAAGCAGAGGGATTCTGAAACTGTTCAGGTATTGAATTGTGCAGCTGAAGAGGGCTTAAAAGATTTGATATGTACTACTCATATAAAGATAATGCATCTTCTTTTCGGTAGCTCATCACATAAATACTCTAAATTTAAGTGTGCTTGACTTGGGGCAATTTTGGAATGGGTGACCCCTTGGAAGTTTCCCAGGGTGCGTGTGAGTGAGGACATAAGCATACTGGAAAGACCCGTTTTGATACAGTGAGGACTGTCGTCGAATCTAGAGCCTTACAGTTGGTATCAGAGCAAGGCTCCTATATAGGGTTGTGCCACCGCCATCTTCTGCAGCTTAGTCTTCAAGCCTCAAGGCTGTAAGCTTTTATGTTTTAAATAGTTTATTTCTATCATCTGCATGATTGCATATTATATGTTTTCCAGTGATTTACAGTACATGTTTAGCTGCTTTCATGGTTAAAGGATTAAATATTTTGAAAACTAGATTAAATTGCATGATGGGTTACATTTAGAATTTGGACTGTACATAGATATCATGCCTCCTAGATGCGCCCCTAGCACCGACCGTCATGATGATATTTCTGGAGACAATAGAGGCCTTCCATCTCCACCAACACCACCAGGTGATGCCGCTACCCGAGTCTTGGAAGGAATGGCTATACTTTTGGGGCAGGCACAGTAGGCTCCTCGACCACAGACGGACATCTACGAGCAGTTTCGACGGCTCAACCTGAAGGAGTTTGGGGATACCACCGATCTTTTCATAGCGGAGGGTTGGATTCAATATTTGGAGCTACGCTTTCAGTATTTGGATATGAGGGATGACGACCAGGTTAGGTGTTCCACTTATATGTTGAGGGATGATGCATCCATTTGGTGGGATGGAGCTGCTCATGGGATGGTTTTGGCTACCCTCACTTCGTGCCATTTTAGGGAGATCTTCTTCAACAAGTATTTCCCAGCGGATGTCAGGGGCCGCCTGACGAGAGAGTTTATGAGTTTTTGTTGGTACATTTCATGTTCTCAATCTTGATTTTGATGATAACAAAACTTGTTATGTTGTTTCTAATGATTTACCTTAGTGTGCAGGTAGCTGGAAATGATCAGGCTTCGAACTGATAAGTTAGACGAGGTAAAACTGAAGCTATCGAGACGTAAACTGAAAACACCAACTGATCGACCAAACTGAATTAGTTCAACTGACATATTAAAGAACAGTTCAACTGATTGTACAGCTGAAAGGTGGTTCAGCAGAAGACTTTCAGAAGCCCGGCCAACTGATGAAAAGTTCAACTAATGAAGAACCCAGCTGACCAGTTCAACTGACGAGTCAAATGATTTCACCAGCCCAACTGAAGATCAGTTCAGATAACCAGTTAGAAACATCAGTTAGGAAACATTCAGTTGCAGATCAAGACAAGCTTATCGTAGTATATTCCAACTATACACAAAGATACAAATATATGTACAATCAAAGGTACAATAATAGACGTTGCAGTAAAGATTAAAGCTGAGAGATTTCTGGAGGCATGTCAGAAAAGTCAAGACACATATACCACGGAACGCATTCAAAAGCTGCAACGATCACATGTGATGAGTCTTGAAGTACGGTTTCAATGCCTCTATACATACAAGCTCAAGACCATCAGCAAGAACAAGAGAGAGCACATATACTAGAGTGTGTGAAGATAAAAAGAAAGGGCACGTTTATTTGCTTATCAGCTTACAAGAAGCATTTTTCCTAGAGGGAATACTCAGTCATATCAGCTTAGTTAAGAAGCTTATTTCCCTCAGTGTGTGAGAACACTTTCGGGTAGTTTTCAGAGAACAGTTCTCACACACATACACACACCACTCAAATACAGTCTTGCACAAAAACAATAAATTTGTATATGTAGTCTTTCTCACATAGATGTTAAAGAAGTGTTGACTGGAAGGTGCTGCCTTCAGTCTAGTCTAGGAGTTCAGTTAGGTAGTGGGTAAGTTCTATGGTGGGTGGGTTATTACACTTGCTGTAATTAATCAAAGTCTTCTAGTGAATCCTACCCGAGGTGGTAGAAGGGGTGACATAGGAGCAGTTGAAGTTTCCAAATATCCATAAACATTTCTTGTGTATTTAATTGTTTAACTATAGTTTTCAAATTGATTTAACCAGTTAGAGCATATGTCCGTTCAGTTCTCACCATAACTGAACTGATGAATGCAAAAACTAATCTACCATTTTTCAGTAATTCAGTTACACAGGATATACAAAATATATCAGTGTTTATTAACGAAGGATTTCGAGTATTTTCCGCTTAGTTCTATACGAAACTCGATCTAACTCATCGGTGTATATATTCTTAGAACACAAGCTATTGCAGCTCTTGGAGAATATTTTGTTTGAGGCACCTCAAGGTGCTCTGCAATCGATCTTTTAATTGGTATCAGAGCTAGCTGTTCTAAGAAGGATATTTGAAAACTGATATTTTAAAATATGTTTCAAAATGTTATTTAAAATGAATTTCAAAATCCTCTTAAATATTTTATGTGTTTGCCATAAGGAGAGAGAAGGTTCTTGGCTCAGCAACTAACATTGTAGTTACTTCTCTCGATTCATTAACTTTTTTGTTTTAAGTAACTCGCATGATTTTGAGTTCAGCTGATAGCAGTTCAACTAAACTGCTCAACGGAAAAAATTTCAGTTGCAAGTCTACCAGTCCAACTGATCAACAGACGAAACCCAACTACCAGCTGACACTGATGAGTTAAGTGGAACTTAATCATCAGAAGTGTCGCCGCCTCATTGCCATATCAGATCAAATATAGATGTGATGAGTCTTGAAGTACGGTTTCAATACCTCTATATATACAAGCTCAAGACCATCAGCAAGAATAAGAGAGAGCAGATATACTAGAGTGTGTGAAGATAAAAAGAAAGGGCACGCTTATTTACTTATCAACTTACAAGAAGCATTTTGCCCAGAGAGAATACTCAGTCATATCAGCTTAGTTAAGAAGGTTATTTCTCTCAGTTTGTGAGAACACTTTCGGGTATTTTTCAAAGAACAGTTCTCTCACACACACAAACCCCCACTCAAATACAGTCTTGCACAAAGACAATAAACTTGTTTATGTAGTCTTTCTCACATTGAAGTTAAAGAAGTGTTGACTGGAAGGTGCTACCTTCAGTCTAGTCTAGGAGATCAGTTAGGCAGTGGGTAAGTCCTAAGGTGGGTGGGTTATTACACTTGCTGTAATTAATCAAAGTTTTCTAGTGAATCCTAACCGAGGTGGTAGAAGGGGTGACATAGGAGAAGGTGAAGTCTCCGAACATCCATAAACATATCTTGTGTATTTAATTGTATAACTATTGTTTTCAACTGATTTAACCAATTAGAGCATCTGTCGATCAGTTCTCACCATAAATGAACTGATGAAAGCAAAAACTAATATACCCTTTTTCAATTATTCAATTGCACAAGATGTACAAAATATATCAGTGTTTCTTAACGAATGATTATTTCGAGTGTTTTCCGCTTGGTTCTATACCAAACTCGATCTAATTCATCGGTGTATACATTGTTAGAACACAAGCTATTGCAGCTCTTGAAGAATATTTTGTTTGAAGCACCTAAAGGTTCTCTGCAATCGATCCTTCAGTCTTCAATAAGGGGACTCGTCCGTAGCAGAATTCATCCGGAAGTTCGGCAGAGCTGTCAATTTGTGCCCCTTATTGCGAGAGACGCTGCACAGAAGTTGAGACATTTCATGGATGGCTTCCGACCCACTTTACGTCGGGATGTGATGCTGATGAGGCCGACGACCTATGATAAGCCCACCTCTTGTGCATTGCAGGCGGAGCAGGCTCTGAGGGATATCGATACGAAGATGCAGAGGAAGAGGCATCAGACTCAGGCTAGCACACAGCTGCAGAAGAAGCAGTATTCAGGGCCACTGAGGCAACAGAAACCCCGAGGTCAGTTCAAGAGGCCTGGACAGTAGCAGCCACCTCAGGAATCAGGGGCTCCTAAGCCGGAGGAATGACTGCCGTGCAAACAGTGCAACAAACTTCACTATGGCAAGTGTATGTGGCGGACTTTTAAGTAGGGGTGGGCATAAAACCCGAAAAACCGAAAAAACCGACCGAACCGAATAATTCGGTTTAAATGGTTCGGTTTTATCGGTTTTTCGGTCGGTTATGGTTTTAAAATATATAAAGTTCGGTTTTTCGGTTCGGTTTTCGGTTTTAAGCCCCAAAAAAACCGAAAAACCGAACCGGCCATATTTTTGTTAAATATAAAGTTTTTATATATAATGGGTCATATTATTGTTAAATATAAGTCTTTTTATATATAATGGGCATATTAAGATTTAGGAACTTAGTATCATTAACCCTCAATTTTTCAATCCGATCGTTTTATCTTATTTCTCACCACTCATCAGTCGACGTTCTCTTTTTTTCTGTATATATTTCTTTAATATTTCGTAAGATTATTTGTGTTCCATTCGAGCTGGTTGACACCTTGTTATCATTCTTATTACTGAATATTCCGTTGGATTCATGCATTTTCCGTGTTTACATGGTTAATTAGTTATATATAGTTATTATATTCGTATGACATGTTTATACACAAGACATGTTTTATATATATATATATATATATATATATATATATATATATAAACGATCAAGTCTCACAAATTAAATATTTTAAAAATACTGTGATTTAGATTTTAAAGACATAAAGTGACATATAATTTTATCTCTCAACAAATTTTAGCCAACCGTATATAACCGGCCGTAAAAACCGAACCGTATTACAGAAAAACCGAACCGAACCGTAATAAAATGGTTTGGTTTTGGACTAGAGATATTCAAAACCGAAAACCGAAAAACCGAACCGTTGTAGACTAAAACCGAACCAAACCGACCGTTGCCCACCCCTACTTTTAAGTGCTTCATATGCAAATAAGAGGGCCATAAAGTAGCTGACTGCCCGAGTAATCAGGGCCCCACCACTGGGAGGGCCTACGTGATGCATGCCGAGGAGGCAGAGGCTGAGCCCAACTCTACTTTGATCACTGTTAACTTTTACTCTTAAGTTTTATGTATTTACCGCCTTGGTTACATTTAGGCATGCTTAACGGACCGTTTCGGGCCGGAACCGGATCCGGTATTGAAGAACCGAACCCGAAACCATGTACAATCTGTTGGTTTGTGGGTGAACCGGTTCCGGACCATATTGGGATCCAACCCAAAACCCGGAATCCGAAATTTTAAAAAAAAATAAAAAAAGGGCCTTTGGGCCAACGACTGCATTTGCAGCCGTTGGCCCAAAGGCTGCATTTGCAACAGCCGCTACTGAAATGTGCAAAAAAAAAATTCAATTTGGCCCCCAATTTTTGGGGTTACATTGCAAATATAAAATTTTTTTAACCCCCAAAATCACCTTTAAATATAAGTCATTTCTTATACATCATATATCAATTTTCTCTCAACTTTTCATTTCTCTACAATCAATATCTTTCTTTGCTATCATTTCTCCTAATATATTCAATAATTGTGTTATAATTTTATCTATAATCAGTAATATTTTTATTGTTATTTATTTATTATTTCACAACTTACTCATATAACTAATTCGAATTTCAATGGCATCATCTTCAAACCGTCGTGGTGGTGGTGGAGAATACGCTCCCGACTTTGGTGAACATTTTGGCTACATCCCCAAATTTGATGAAGTCGAACCTGGCCACGAGGATGAAGAAGCCACGGAACTCCCCAACCAAGATATAGGGACGCCATCGTCTACTCGAGCAAGCAACATAATGTCAACGAGAACGACGACAGCTAGTGCAAAGTGAAGCAAAGTTTTGGATCACTTTGATATTGAGAAACAAGCTACGAATAACTCTTTTGTCGTTTGTAAAATTTTCAAAACGAGATATTCTTACAAAACGGGTGGTGGTACCGGCACTTTGAAAAAATATTTAGTTAAGGTACATAAACTTGACCCTGATACGCTACAACCATTCGGTAGGGAACCAACACAACTAAAAATTAATCCTTCAAGTGATAAAGCTTTCACAATTACAAAAGAAATTTCTCGGAAAGCCACCGTAAAGTTTATTACCAAATGTTGTCAACCTTTTATAATTGCTGAACAAGAATCTTTTGTTGAATTTACTAGTACTATTCAACCTGGTTTTCACAATATTTCTGGGCACACACTTAAGAAATATTGTTTTGATATATATACAGAATATAAAGAAACACTAAAATTGCATCTTTCAAATATTTCTTGTAGAGTTAGTTTGACAACTGATATTTAGAATAATTTAAAATATGAATCATATCTTGTTGTTACATGTCATTTGATTGACGAAACTTGGACTATGCAAAAAAGAATTTTAGCGCTAGATCATTTAGAATCGTCTCACAACGCATACACTATAGCTAAATATGTTTTAAATGTTGTTAAGATTTATGAAATACAAAATAAAATAATGTCGATAACGTTAGATAATGTGAGTGTCAATATTCTAGAAATTAAATATTTTAAAGATTAACTAAAACCAATTTTAGAAGGTAATTTGCTTCATGTTTGATGTGCGTGTCATATTATCAATTTATGTGTTAAATGTGCCTATGATAAGCAAATGTACACTTTAATAGAAAAATTCAAATTATGTGGTAAATTATTATGTGAAAGAAGATATGGACGTAACTGGAAAACACTAGTCGAATAAACCGGAATTAAATTTAAAAAATTTCCTCTTCCTATTGAAACTAGAAGGAATTATTTATATCACTTGCTTCATACTTTATTACGTTTTTAAGATTTAGTTAATCCATATTATAATAATATTGCGATACAATCTTAAATGTTAACCGACGATGATTGGAATATTTTGAGTAAATGTGTTTCTTTGTTAGAAATTTTTAAAGAAGCGACCGAAAAATTTTCTGGCATTAACTACCCTACTTCAATCATGTTTCTACCTTTGCTTTTCAATATGTTTTTATAAATTTATTGAATTCGTGATTTTGTTTCACATATGGAAAACAAATTTTTAAAATATTGAGAAATTATCCCAATTGTGCATGGTTTAGCAACATTACTTGATCCTACTCAAAATCAAGGAGGATTAGACGTGTTTTTTGAATATTATGCTAAATTTCTTCGGAATAATGTTGACGATCAAAAGAAGTCAATCATGCATTCTCTCCAAGAATTGTTTGATTTGTATGCTAGTGAACAATGTGATGAACCGAGTGCACAGCCGGAGGAGATGCCGACATATAAAAGCAAAATTGGAGCACTGAACTTATTCAAAGTTTGAAACGACAAAAAAATCAAAGGAAAATCGGTTAAAACAACCAATTACAATGAGATCCAAATTTATCTAAGCCAATATATTGAGACCACGGATAATTTTGATGTTCTTGATTGGTGGAAAGTAAATTCTAAACTTTATCCAGTGTTAGCTGCAATTTCAAGAGATGTCCTACCCATTCAAAGTTCAAGTGTTGCTTCCGAATCAGCATTTTCAGTATGTGGAATGATCATTGGTGAACAAAGAACTAATTTAAAGCCAGAAACACTTTCCATGCTAACATGCCTACAAGATTGGTTTGTAGCAGGAAAAAGAATAGGACCTCTGGCGCGATCGACGATTCAAAGCTCAAGCTCCGACGAAGATCCAGAATATTCAAAATATATTTTAATAAATCGTGATGAATTTTCGATGTTCAATTGTAAAAATAAATTTTTAAGTTATTTTTTATATTATTTTAATGTAATCACAATTATTTGCAATCAAAATACTAAATAAAAAATTGTCCATTAATATTACTAATTTTAATTATATGGTAAAATATAATAAATTAGAGTTCGGAATCGGTTTGACTCGAACCGGAACCGGTAGGAACCAGTCCGAAACTGGTTCGATGGAACCGATAATCATGCCTAATTACATTGGGTGATTTGATTATTGTGTGGATTATTTTGGGATTGATAACCTAGATTAAATTAGGATGCATGCTCTACCTAGTTGGATTTAAGGGTTTGAATTGCATGAAATGAGAATTTTAAGTGTCTAATTGTAATAACAAATAATATGAGGACCTAAGTGCAAAAAAAATTCAAAATTCTAAGGACTATTTTCGAATTTCCTGAATTTTTGGGATTAAAATCTTAGTTTTGAGGATTTTCAGATTGAATGAGGCTAAAATTCGAAAATTTTATGGGGACAAAGAGGCAAATTTCGACAAATTGTAGGGCCAAATTTAATTTTTGAAAACTTTACGGGCCAAATTTTAATTTCTGAAAATTTTGGGTATTTAATTCAAAACATTCGACGAACACTTAGGTTAAATCAGCAATTTTTGAGGATTTAGGGTTAATGGCCATTAGGAAAATTTCTTAAGTTTCAATGCGAATGGATTTGATGGTATGTTTTGTCGCATGAAGGTTATATATTTCAGATGTAGTCACGTATGCATTGCTGAACTCCAGAGCTACACATTCATTTATATCTGAATCTTCGACTAGAAATCATAACAGTGGCGATGGATTCAGGATTCAGAGTATCGATTCCATTCGGGGATTAATGTTTACCTCCCAGATAGTGAAGACATTGGAGCTTCGGTTACAGAAAAATGGAGTGCAGGCAGACTTGATTGTGCTACTGTTGCCTGAGTTTGATATTATTCTGGGCATGGACTGGCTTTTTTTTAACGGAGCTGTCATAGATTTTCGACGAAGGTCACTATATGTCTGACCGCCCAGCGGTAAGCCATTTATATTTCAGGTAGCCAGATATCAGCAGATGCCGCACATCATTTATTGCATCTATGTGAGGAATCTCAAGAGGAGAGGCTGCCAGGCGTTTTTGGCCAACAATGTGACAGTGTCAGAGCCAGTCTATGAGCAGAATTATCCGACTCACGACCTCGGGCTAGCGGCAGTGGTATTCGCCTTGAATATTTGGAGACATTATTTGTATGGGGATAAGTGCAGGATTTTCACTGACCACAAGAGCCTGAAGTATTTCTTCACACAGAAAGAGCTGAATATGAGACAGCGGAGGAGGCTAGAGCTAGTAAAGGATTATGACTGCGACATTAGCTACAATCAGGGTAAGGCTAATGTAGATGCAGATGCCTTGAGCAGAAAAATTGCAGTGATCACTCAGTTGTCAGTATAGAGACTGTTTCAGGTAGAGATTCAGCGGTTTGAGCTTGCAGTTTATGCCAGGGGCATCTCCCCTAATCTTTCTACCTTGACAGTGCAGTCGACACTGAGGGACAGAATTCGGGCAGGGCAGGACAGGCTTCTGATGAGCAGTTACAGAAGTGGATACAGAGGGATGAGGCTAAGGACCGGAGGTTGTATACAGTTGTGGATCATATGTCAGATATATAGACCGACTATTGGTTCCTAGCTGTGATTCCTGAAAGCAGATATCTTGAGCGAGTCCCACAGCACCCTATACTCCATCCATCCAGGGTGTACTGAGATTTATAAGGATCTTCAGTCTCTTTACTGGTGGCCGGGCATAAAGCAGGATATTCTATGTTTCATCCTCGAGTGTTTGACATGTCAGCAGGTTAAGGCCGAGCATCAGAGACCTGCAGGGAAGCTGAGACCACTCCCTATTCCTGAGTGGAAATGAGAGAACATTACGATGGACTTTGTGACAGGGCTTCCGAGGACGACTGGTGGGTATAATGCCATTTGGGTGATAGTCGATGGGCTCACTGAATCAGCACACTTTTTACTTTCACCATTACTCAGTAAGCAGAGCTGTACATCAGAGAGATAGTCAGGCTGCATGAGATTCCAATGTGCCTAGTTTCAGACAGGGATTCGAGATTCACGTCTACTTTCTGGAAGAGTCTGCATCAGCCATTGGGTACTAAGCTGATATTCAGTACTTCCTTCCATCCTCAGATCGACAGACAGTTAGAGAGCGTGATTCAGATATTTGGGGATCTGCTCAGAGCTTTTGTGATCGACTTCCAGGGCATTTGGGAGCCGAAATTACCTCATGTGGAGTTCACGTATACGAGGCATTATACGGGAGGAAGTGCGGGTCTCCAGTGTATTGGGGCGAGGTAGGAGATAGGGCAGATACATGACCGGATATTTTCATTCAGACTACAGAGTTAGTGGTCAAGATCCGAGACAGGATGAAGACCGCTAGAGCTGGTAGAAGAGTTACGCAGATCAACGGTGCAGAGATCTTGAGTTCTCCAAAGGAGATCATGTGTTTGTGAAGGTCGCACCTATGAAGGATGTGATGAAATTTGGGAAATAAGGGAAGCTCGATCCTAGATTCCTTGGGCGTTCGAGATCCTATAGAGAGTTGGGACACTCGCATACAAAGTTTCTTTACCGCCGAATCTGGCAGGAGTTCATAACGTGTTCCATGTCTCTATGCTGCGGAAGTACATGTCGAATCTTTCGCATATGCTGAACTATGAGCCACTTCAGCTGACATCGAACATGTCTTTCGAGAAGATACCAACACAGATTTTGTGGGGCCCTTAACTCCAAATAGTTATTACAATACAATCTGATTAGGGTTAATTAATTACAGCTGGAAAATGAGTTTAGATTTTCTTTATAATGAGCCCAAGTCATTTTATTTGAATACTGAAAATAGTATTTCATCTCATATCATAAACATGCCCACACATAATCAAAGCCAATCATATACAAACAACTCATATCCTCGGGACATGCCCTGGTATATAGATACATATACATATATACTGGGAAACAAAACATAAAATCTCATCCCAAACTGTGACTCCCTCCAGAAGTACCCTCTCCGCCTCCTGATAACCTGGAGTACCTGCCATTGTCCACACACAAAGACAACAACAGCCCCCCTTGGGGGTGAGCAAAGCTCCGTATGGAACAACCATCATATATACAACAAGTATCTAAACAATTATATATGGTATGCAATGCATGTATGTCGTGGAGGTATCAGGTAATATGCCCATCCACTGAGCACATGTCAGAATCAAAAGAATCGCTATCAAATCAATGCTCGAGCTGGCACACTGGCCTCAATAAGGGATACTTGTATGATAGCGTCGACAAAGCGCCATCAAATCCCAAATCTCAAATCAATCGTCGGGGCCACAAATGTCTATGTTTTAAGGGTCATGTGATATCAAACATAGCATTGTGTTAACAAACCCCAGAATCCAATCAAATCATATCAGAGTATCCAAGGATCATAGCTCAACGTGCATGTCATGTATCGATGTACGCATCAAACGATGTGTGTTAACAAAACATTTATTTTATACATCGATATTCAAATCTCAATATCATGTATGCCACATAAACTCAACAAATAAGGCATATAGACATGTATTCCCATTCCAATCAATCAAACCAATCCAACATATATCATATAATACAGATATCTGTCGTATGTTACCCGGTCGCAACATACCTCAACTTCTTCGTTTCCAGTTGATGTAGCCTGAAGATATCGGTATAATACTTTATCTACATCAATAACATACTCATTCCAATCAATAACATACTCCAAAATCATTAATATGTGTTTCAAATATCGTTTGAAACTCCAAAATTCATATCAAATCCAAGTCATATCATAATTCAATTCCGACTTCGAATATAAGTTTTATTGTCGGTTATTCTACTACATATATAGATCTCGACTTCAAATACATGCTATTCCAGCACCTAAATAAGTAAAGTGCTGAAACTAATAAAAAAACTTATCTCAAAAGAACGCTCTCTACACGAAGATTCCGAATATATAATTTGTTTCAAGTTTGGACAACGTTTCGATATAGTTTTTAGGAATAGAACTCGAATTCTCTTTTCTCTTTTTCCTTTCCTCTCGGTTACTTCATGTTCTTTCTCTGTTATTTCCTATTCTTATTAATCATGATTCCAATAAACTAATCTGATAGGATCGATTAACGTGTCAAGGGTGTTTAGAAGGTGGGTTGAATAAACACTCACAATATAAAACTGATCTTTTCGAATTTTGAGTTCAGTTTGGTGACAAAATGATTCTCGGAATCTTGTTGGTCAATGACAATCAGTTAAACTGAAATAGTTGCGGAAGCTAACTGACTGAAAGATAGAATACAAAACTAAAATGAAATACGCAAGGGTTGTTTCTGGATGTTCGGAGAATTCAATTACTCCTACGTCATCCCCTTCTATCCCAAGGATAGGATTTCCACTAAAAGACTTTGATCGAATACAAGATTTGTATTGACCCACTTCAGTTTGGACTTATCACTGCCAAGACTGAAACTCTTAGTATTACAAAGTGTTCTCAGTACGTAACTAATCTTAGCACTATCGAATTTATCAATTTTTACAAAGTGCTAGTGAGCTCAGATTGTAGCCTTGACTTCTACGAATAAATCAAGTAAGAGTGAGCTATGATTTTTGGCAGAGTAACAGCAAGCTTTGAATAGATTAATTCTGTTGTTTTCTTCAGGTTTTTCTTCTGTCATATTTATAATCTTGTCTTCCAACGGTAACTTGAGATATTTTTTTTGAATCTTTGTATCTGTTGATTGCCACTTCATCATTCCTTGGGCATTGTTTGATTCATTTATTGTAATGCGGCGTCTTAATTTCTTTAGCCGAAATGCGTTGTTCTAAGCTGTATTGATTGAAGTGCGACTTTGCAATCTTCTATGTCTCTTTGTCGGTTGAATGTTCTTTCCCAAGACATGTTTAGTTGAAGTATGAATGTATCAACTGATCAGTTTTCTTTATTGAATCAACTGATTTCAGTTGTCAAGTCCAGTTTACTTCGATCAGTTGCTGATGAGGAGAACAACTGAATTTTCAGTTGCGTAGATTCAGTTGCTGAGTTCAGTTGCTGATTTCAGTTTGCTTGATCAGTTGGTTCGTATTTTCAGTTGGTTCATATTTTGTCAAACTCCAGAATTTAGTTTCCAACAATTTCCCCCTTTATGGTGTTTGAAAAAACTTAGCAAATAATAACTGAACGTCTGAACTCATTGTAGATAAAATAAGAGATTGAATTTCTTGAACTGATAGAAGTCTTGAATTAATATCAGCTGAATCTAATAATCTGATTAACTGTTTTTATCAAGATGGTTTCTTCTGTTGTTTCTGAAGATGCTCTTTGATTTCTTCCCTCTTTTTGTCAAACTCATCCATCTTCATAGATAATCTTCGAACGTCAGTGGAAAGAATTTTGACATCTGAGGAGATACTTCAGACAGCAATTTGTAAGGAGGTCTGCAGCAGTTCCATTTTATTAGAAACAAAAGTTTCCAATCGCTCAACTCGTTTGCTGATTATATCTTGAGTTGTAAATAGACTTTGATCTAGACCTCTGTTATTTTTCATCTCATCCACAGTTTGGGTTAGAGACTCCATGTTGGCTTGGATGGCTTTCAGTTTTGTTGTATCAAATTCAATCGAGGAATCCAATTTGACAGTATGAGAAAATTGTGTGGATTGAATTTTCTTGATTTCTGTAAGCATCTGCTGCATATTGTGCTGCATATTCTGTATTTCCTCAAGGACAAGATCCATATCTGTGGATGGAAGAGGAGGTGACTGATCAGATGTTCTTGGTTCATGTGAGACTTGATCAAAGACCACCATGGTCCTATCAGATGGTATCATATCAGGAACAGTCTGTGCTGGAACATCTGTTTCCGTCACTGTGACTTGGACTGGAAGAGATGAGGGTTGATGTTGATCAGCAATTGGCCTTTCCTGCTGAATCAGATATGCAGTAAGAGGGTCATGAACTGATACATTTGTTTGATAGTCCTCTGTTATTCGTGTTGGTTCATCAGTTGGTGAAATTAGCAAAGCTTCCATATTCTCAGCAGTCTGTTGAATTGGTGATTGATGAGGCACCATTGTTTGCTCCTTCTGTTCAGAATCAGCAGGCTGAACTGGTGTTTTTGTTGAGATAGGAACCTCTTGTCTAATTTGATCAGTTGAATGATCAACTTCTTCAGGAATAGATTATGTCACCACTGCTTGAATAATTTCATCGATGTTGGCAAAATTCAACTCAGCTTCAGAGTACAGCTGATGTTCCACAACAGATGATTGTGGCACATCCTCAACTGTTTCTTCAGTTGTAACAATAGTTTGTTCTGAGAGTGGCTCTTTCTGCTGAGAGGAGGGCTATTCTCCTTCTTCTTCAGAGGCTTCATCAGGAAGAACTAACTCCTGATCCATTTCCCACATTTTGATCTGAGCTTGCAGGCTGGTACGATCTGTATCTAGCTGAGTGATCACAGCTCGATCATTGTAATCAGTTGATTGGTGGGAATGTAGTTGGCTTTCAATTCTTCAAGCAGTTGAGATAGCTTCTTAGCTCGAATTTGGTCAAAAAAATAGGTTTTTCTCTCCAAAGCCTGAACAATTGTGGCAGCTTTGACCACTTTGAGGACAATTGCTTCAAGTTTGATAAATTTGTTCAGCTGGGATTTCTTTTTCAGTTGCTTAGCAAAAATTTGAGTTATGTAGGCATTCCAGGCATCATAGGATTGAAGTTTTGATGCTGCAAAATTATTAACCTGTTCCCAAACAAGGTCAATATGAGTTTGAATGGAATTGGATGGCCTGGGCTCTTCAATTAATTTGCCCTTGCCTTTTCAGTACTGGGGATATGAGGAATTTCCAATCCAGTGCGAGTGGTATCCACCATTTCTGTAATCTTTATTCCTTTGGTTCTGGCAGGTGCGAGAACAGTAGGACGATTGATATGGATTAAAGGAGCTTTGATCCTAACTGTTTCTTTTGTTGCATCAGTTGAGATTTCTGGTGGGATGAACTTTAGGGGAACTGCTGTGATAGGTTGTTGGGTATTCGAGGATGTCAACCTTTCAGTAGGAATAGATTCTGCTAGTGGCTGGTAATTTTGCCCTTTGTGTTATTGGTTGCTTTGCAATTTTTGGAGAGGGCGTCTTCTAAGAATCAGATTCACTAATAATAAATTTTCTTTTAACTACCTTCAGTTGAGCCAATGTTTTGGCCTGTTTAACTGCATTGGGAGCAGCCTGTTGCGCCCCAATCTCCGTCTTGATCTTCACAAACTGATCAAGAGAGATGTCGATTTTGGTTTTGGGTGGCAGAACATTCTTCCCATGACAAATTTTTAATTTAGATAGTCGCTCGGAATCATCAGCCACCAATCCTTTGACTTTCATCAAATAGCTTAGCGGCACTGCAAATCCTTTAGATTGCTTGGTGGAGGAGAACATATTTTTCAAGATACTGAAAATGAGTTGCTTCCAGTTGAATTTTCTTTCAGTCATAATAACTGTAATAGCTTGAAATTTTTCCAAAGTAAGGCAGCAAATGATCCTGCCTTGGCCAATAGCCCTTTGGCTACGATATCAGCCAGCAACTGAACATCATGCTTCAGTTTCTTCTTAGGATCGGAAACTTTAATTTTCCGTCCATCAGCAGAGAGTGTAGTTTGCATTTCTTCAATATCTGATGCTTTAACATCAGTAAGTTGTACTAATCCATTAGAAGGTAATGAAAAGATTTCTCCGAAAGAATTTTCAGAAATGGTCACCAACTGATCATTGACAAAGGAAATAATACTTCCATCAGGATTGATATATCCATTTGAGTAGAAATCCTGGAGTTCTTTTGGGTAAATTTCCTGCGAGGCTCTGCCCAAAAACATCCTGAGACCAGCAGATTCAATCTTCAGAAATACATTCTTAACATTAGCTTCTTGAACTGATAAAACTGAGTCAAAGTCAATATCTATAGCGTTCATTGTGTGAGCTGGAATTTGATTCGCCATTGCTGAGAGTAAGGAAACCTGAAATTTTGCGAAGTATAAGTTTTGAGTGTATGAGTTTGTTCTGAGAGATGATGTACGCGTAAGAAAGAAAACTGAATCGAAGTGGGGAATCATTTATATGTATGTGACTGTTTAAATTCTGGTCACGTGTCAGTTCATTAAAAATTTGAGTAAAAATGTGTGTACGTGTGTTGTAAGCGTGTGTGGAAGAAATGAACGATTTAAAATAGGCCACGTTACGAAATTGCAGTCACATCAGTTGATTTGGAATATAATAAGTTTTTAATTTGTTAACTTATGTGAGAAGATTTGTAAAATTTCCAGGCTGAACAATGAGTTGGGAAACTAATTCATTTCAGTTGAAAATTTACAAAAAGTTGTCTTCTCAATTAACCTCTTAAAAACTGATATTCCCCCTTAATCGGTGCATAAAATAATTAAAGCGAATAAATTTAAAGGTCAGAAAGATTATTGTTTGCTAAACCGTTGACGGCCCTTCAGCTTCCATGATATTTGGCTATAAATAGAAGTAACACGGTTAGTTCCAGTCATATTGGTGAAAATATTCAAGATAAAAAAAATGACAGATGCGAGTAGCTCGAGTGCTTCGCCATTTTCTTTGGAGGCTAGGAAAGCTGTCATAAAAGATGAAGTCTTCTATGAGAGTCTTCACTACTAGGAAAAAACTACAGAAGCTTGAGTTCTTGTATAATACTGGAGAGGCTACTACTCCAGAATTGATGGCAGAGTTGAGAGAAAAGCGGGAGCACTTGAACATAGCTGTGTGGGTGGATGTCTTTAAGGAGGGTCATATCTATCAGTTAATGCTTCGGAAGGAGCTGAACATTCTCAATCACATAGCTGTTTCTCATAGCTTTCTTAAGACATCTACCTCTGCTTTATCCACTTGGTTGAAGATGTGGATAATTGATATAGAGGAAAAATATGATGATGTAATTCGTGCAAATGTGTATGGTTGAATGAAATATTTATCTAAGATTAATCTTGTTTTTCTCTTCCCTGCAAATGATAATTTTCATCAGCTGTTATATATGAATTGCGAATTTGAACTTATGAAAGACTAACTGATATAAGTTGACTATGAACTGAAGTCAGTTAAGCATTAAGTAATAGATGATAAACTGATATCAGTTGATAATTAACAGCTGATAAAATAAAAATCTGGGTAAAATAGGAAAAACGCTTCAGTTGACTTGAGACTCTTTGGTTTCTTCAACATTTAATGTCACCTGTCTATAAATAAGACGAGAGAGATAAAATGTGAGACAATGACAGTTCAATATGTCCGACTCAAGTAATTCTGATGCTTGCAGCAGTACGCACGTTCATGTTACTGAACAATCAAGGCTTTATTTCGATGAGTTGAAGAAGAAGATTGAAGAATATGTTTTCAAGAAAGTGATGTCAACATGGTTCAAAATTTATGATTTGTAGAGGATAAGCAGTAGTGGTGCTGCTCCTACTCGTGCTCAAGCAGCAACCGCAAGAAAATATATTGATCGTTTTGAAGTCAGGCATGTTACAGACCTGATTGATGACAATGTTTTATTGCAAGCAATTCTTTGGAAGGAGTGGTATGTGATTGAAATGATTTCTACAACTGAATCATTTTATAGAATCCGAATTTATGAGTTGAATAATTGGATTAGGGAATGGCAGGATTCAGTTGGTTCTGAAATATCTTTTGTAAGATGGAAACGATTTTATTCTTAATAAAGTAACATTTTTTATTTGTTGTTGTGTTCTTATTTTCTGCAAATAATTTTACTAGTAAAACAGCATCAAAAATAATTTTAAGACAAGTCAATTAAAAACCAAGAATATTGCGAAAGTGAGAAAACTTAATCTCGGGTAATGGTTTGGTGAAGATGTCAGCTGCTTGTTGCTCAGTTGAGATATACTCCAGTCTAATGTCCTTCTTCAAAGCATGATCTCTAATGAAGTGATGCCTGACATCTATATGATTGGTCCTTGAGTGAAGAACTGGATTATAAGTGATGGCAATTGTACTCGTGTTGTCACAAAATATGGGCGATTCATTTGTAATTACTCCATAACCTCTCAGCTGTTGCTGGATCCAGATCAGTGAGCACAACAACTACCAGCAGCAATATATTCTACTTCAGTTGTTGAGGTAGCTATGGATGTCTGCTTTTTGCTGAACCAGGAGATCAGTCTGTCTCCAAGAAACTGACATGAAACACTTGTACTTTTTCGATCAAGTTTACATCCTGCATAATCTGCATCTGAATAGCCAACTAAATTGAAAGATGAGTCTTTAGAATACCATAACCCAACATTTTGTGAACTCTTAAGATATTTTAAAATTCTTTTAGCAGCTGAGAAATGTGATTTCTTAGGATTTTCTTGAAATCTAGCACACATACAGACAGCAAATACAATATCAGGGCGACTGGCAGTTAGGTACAACAATGAACCTATTAAGCCTCGATATAATGTTGCCTCAACTGATATCCCCCCTTGATCACTGTCCAATTTTACGGATGAGCTCATGGGAGTATTTGCAGCTGAACATGACTCCATGCCAAATTTCTTCAGCAGCTCCTTTGTATATTTAGTCTGACTGATGAATGTACCAGTCTCCAGTTGCTTCACTTGCAGTCCAAGAAAGAATGTCAGTTCACCCATCATGCTCATTTCGAATTTTTCCTGCATCAACTTAGCAAATTTCTCACATAATTTGGGGTTATTTGACCCAAATATGATATCGTCAACATAAATTTGAACAAGTAAAATGTGATTATTCTTGGAAAATTTGAACAAGGTCTTATCAATTGATCCAACAGAAAAATTATGATCAGTTAGAAATTTTGAAAGAGTTTCGTACCAAGCTCTGGGAGCTTGTTTAAGACCATATAAAGCTTTGTTCAAATGATATACATGATCAGGAAAATTGTGATTTACAAAACCTGGGGGTTGTTCAACATATACTTCCTCTTGTAGTTGACCGCTCAGGAATGCACTTTTGACATCCATTTGATAGACTTTGAAGTTCTTGAATGAAGCATATGCAAGGAATATTCTGATAGCTTCCAGTCTTGCAACTGATGCATATGTTTCATCATAATCAATTTCTTCTTCTTGCCTATATCCTTGTGCTACTAATCTTGCTTTATTGCGCACAACTGAACCATCCTCGTTCAGTTTGTTCCGGTACACCCATTTTGTACCTATAATAGTTTTTGAAAGTGGTCTTGGGACTAAGTTCCAGACATTGTTATGAGTGAACTGATTTACCTCCTCTTGCATTGCATTTACCCAGTTATGATCAGCAAGAGCTTCATCAGTTTTCTTCGGTTCTAATTGTGAAACAAAAGCTGAATAGATAAATAAATTTAGCATTTGATTGCGAGTTCTTACTGGATTAGATGGATTTCCTTTTACCAATTCAGGTGGATGTGATTTTTTCCATCTGTACTCAGTATTTGTTGTATCAGTAATTTCTTCAGTTGGTAACTGAATGTCATCAGTTTGCTCTATCAACTGATTATTAGGAATGGCTTCTGGTTCAGCTGATTGATCTAGCACTTCTGGTTCGGGTGTTTGGAGGTTGTTTTGATTTATGTGATTGTCTCCTTCATCATTTTCCTCCAAACTAATATCTGTAAATCGATCAACTAGCTCAACTTGATCAGTTGGCTTATCAGTTAGTTCAGTTTCATCGAAATCAACATGAGCAGATTGAAATATTCCTTCTGAAGATTTAGCATCAAACGTTTTTAAGTAATTTTTACCATTATCAAGAATAAAACATCTGCAGCCGAATATTTTGAAATAAGTAATTATACTTTTTCTTCCATGTCAGATCTCATATGGTGTTTTCATATGATTTTTATTAATCATTGATCTGTTCTGAGTGTAATACGCATTGTTTACTGCCTCTGCCCAAAATCTTTGAGAAATACCAGAATCAGCAAGCATCGTTCTAGCAGCTTCTTTAGGAGTCTGATTTCTTCTCTCAGCTACACCATTTTGCTGAGGAGTTCTAGCTGCTGAGAGCTCATGCTTAATTCCAGCAATTTCTAAAAAATTTGAAAGAGTTTGATTGATAAATTCAGCTCCTCGATCAGATCTGATTAGATCAATGCCAACTTATTTTTCATTTAAAAGTCTTTTGAAGAGCTTGATCATTTGTGCAGCAGTTTGGTCTGTTGATTTGAGAAAGATCACCCAAGTAAATCTTGAAAAATCATCAACAATCACCAAGGTGTATTTCATTCCCCCTAAGCTCATGACTGGCATTGGTCCAAATAAATCCATGTGTAACAACTCTAAGCATCGGGAAGAAGATTTACAACCCTTGTTTTTAAAAGAATATTTTACTCGTTTTCCAAACTGACATACTGAGCAAAGTTTTTCCTTTGAAAAGTCTATTTTGGGACAAACCAGTTACAAGTTCATGTTTACTCAGATAGGCAATGGATTTGAAGTTTAAATGATTTAGTCTCTTATGACACAACCAGTTTTTAGATGATTTGGAAGCAGTAAAACAAACTGGTGCATAAGTTTGATCATTCCAACTGACTTTATATGTGTTTCCACAACGTTTGCCAGTTAGTATGATTTCATCAGTTGAAGTTTTGACTGAACATTAGTTTTTGTCAAATTGTACTAAAAATCCACTGTCGCATAACTGACTGATGCTAATCAAGTTATACTTCAGGTTTTCTACTAATAGAACATCTTTAAAAGTAAAGTTACCATTGATAAGCTTACCCTTACCCACAGTTCTACCTTTGGAATTGTCCCTGAAACTGATGTTTGGACCACTATATTTGATCAGTTGAGATAACACACTTGCATCTTCTGTCATATGTCGCGAACATCCACTGTCCAAATACCATATTGAGTTCTTTTTTGTACCTATTACCTGCAATCACATACACAATATAACTTGGTACCCATATCTATTTGGATCCTGAGCTGATTAGTCCCTTAGGAACCCACACTTGGATTAGTCTAACAGACTTTCCAGTAGCTGTATTCCAAATGATTTTTCTCGGCTTTTGTGCGCTTGGTGTGTAGTGTACAGATGATACAATATGTGTTTTAGCTTTATTCAACTGATTGTTCAGTCTATATCTCTTCTGAACTGGCTTGCAGTTATAGTAATTGAAATAGCAATTCGAATAGTTCATGTGAAACCTCTTTGATGACTGACTTTGTGAATCAGTTGAAAATTTTTGCTATAACCAATCACATATCTTCTAGCCTTACTCATATTCTTAGTAGGTTGCTTATCAGTTTACTGGGCACAATTTGTTCTTGTACCACTGTTGCTTTGACAAAGTTAATGTATTTTCCTTTGTCTATTTTTGGCTTCGGTTGAGTATCATTTGGATACATTTCTCCTTGAGTATTGAACCCTAAACCAGTTTTATCAGAAACTGATTTTTGTGAATTCTGCATCTCACTCAGTGCAGTTGATGACTTGTTCCAAGACTGAATGAGCTCAGTCTGTTTTCAATTTTCAAGCATCAACTTCTGGATTAATGACTGATTTTTATTTCTTTCTGCTTTTAACTCAGCAATCTCCCTTTTTAGAATCAACCCATCAACTGATTCATCAGTTTTGGTTTTATTGTCTGTGGGATCAGTTTGCTTTGCTTTGATTTTTTCAAATGATGATGCAAGTTTTTGATACTCATTTACCATATCATGTAGTGTTAGAATGAGTTCTTCTCGTGTGAAATCAGTTGAGCTGAAATCAAATACCTGTTGGCTAGATAATTCTTCTTCTGCATCATTAGCCATCAAACACTTGCACTTCCTCATCATCACTAGAGCTGCATGAGCTTTCTGGTTCTGACTCCTCACTTTCAGTTTCTGCCCATTTAGATTTATTTTCTTCAGCTAAGAGTACCTCGTGTTTCTTTCTGAAGGACTTCTTATCAGTCCTTGGGCCTTTTTTGTGTTCATATGATTTCTTTCTTCTATCAGTTGATCCCTGACTAGTCCTTCTTGGGTTTAGGACAATCAGCAATAAAGTGACCTGATTTGACACAGTTGTAACAAGCATTTGATTCATCTTTTGAGATGTTCCTTGGGTATGGATTCTGAAAGTTTCCTTGATTCTTTCTCATGAACTTTCCAAATTTTTTGATGAACAAAGACATAGCATCATTGCTACAATTGATAAGCAGATTTATCGACTGAACTGATTGGTTCTGTTCTGACGGCTGCTAGAGCAGTTGTAACTGCAGGGGTAGATGGTTCTCCTTCTCTGGTTTGTAGCTCAAATTCATAAGTCTTTAAATCAGCAAACAGATCATGAAGTTCAATTTGATTTAGATCTTTGGACTCCCTCATTGCCATGGTCTTGACATCCCATTCCTTAGGAAGACCTCTCATTACCTTTAGTGCTATCTCTTTGTTGGTATACACTTTTCCATGTACATTTAACTCAAATAACGATACTGCTTACTCTTTCATCATACTCGTGTATTGATTCTCCTGCTTTCATTTTGATGTTATCAAACCTTTGAACAGCAACAGAGAGTTTATTATCTTTGGTTTGATCAATTCCTTCACACAGCTGGATCAGTTTTTCCCAAATTTCTTTGGCTGTCTTACACATCTTTATTTTGCTGAAGGTTACTTTGTCCAGCGTTTTGTACAGAATGTCTTTAGCCATATTATCAAGATTTGCTTTTCTTTTATCTTCAGTTGTCCATTCATCTCTGGGCTTTTCTATTCTTTGTGGTGCCCCTTCTGTTATGGCAACTGCTGTGTTTGTTTTCATAATCTTCATGGGTCCATCAGTTATGACATATCACATGTCATCATCTTGTACAGCTAAATGAGCCTGCATTCTGATTTTCCAATCATCAAATTCTTCTCTGGAGAACATAAGAATTTTGTTGAATGAAGTCATGCTAGCAAGTTTAGAGATCAAAAGTATTCAAGAACAAGATTCACCCGCTCTGATACCACTTGATAGGATCGATTAACGTGTCAAGAGTTTTAGGAGGGGGGGTTGAATAAACACTCAAAATATAAAACTGATCTTTTCGAATTTTGAGTTCAGTTTGGTGACAAACTGATTCTCGGAATCTTGTTGGTCAATGACAATCAGTTAAACTGAAATAGTTGCGGAAGCTAACTGACTGAAAGATAGAATACAAAACTAAAATGAAATACGCAAGGGTTGTTTCTGGATGTTCGGAGATTTCAATTACTCCTACGCCACCCCTTCTATCCCAAGGATAGGATTTACACTAAAAGACTTTGATCGAATACAAAATTTGTACTGACCCACTTCAGTTTGGACTTATCACTGCCAAGACTGAAACTCTTAGTATTACAAAGTGTTCTCAGTACATAACTGATCTTAGCACTATCGAATTTATCAATTATTACAAAGTGCTAGTGAGCTCAGATTGTAGCCTTGACTTCTACGAATAAATCAAGTAAGAGTGATCTATGATTTTTGGCAGAGTAACAGCAAGCTTTGAATAGATTAATTCTGTTGTTTTCTTCACTTTTTCTTCTGTCATATTTATAATCTTGTCTTCCAACGGTAACTTGAGATATTTTTTTTGAATCTTTGTATCTGTTGATTGCCACTTCATCATTCCTTGGGCATTGTTTGATTCATTTATTGTAATGCGGCGTCTTAATTTCTTTAGCCGAAATGCGTTGTTCTAAGCTGTATTGATTGAAGTGCGACATTGCAATCTTCTATGTCTCTTTGTCGGTTGAATGTTCTTTCCCAAGACATGTTTAGTTGAAGTATGAATGTATCAACTGATCAGTTTTCTTTATTGAATCAACTGATTTCAGTTGTCAAGTCCAGTTTACTTCGATCAGTTGCTGATGAGGAGAACAACTGAATTTTCAGTTGCGTAGATTCAGTTGCTGAGTTCAGTTGTTGATTTCAGTTTGCTTGATCAGTTGGTTCATATTTTGTCAAACTCCAGAATTTAGTTTCCAACATAATCTCCCATTCGACGTCACATGAAGCACTTTCATTCATATGTAAAAGTTGATGACACGTATACTTGAGTGACTACTACATGCATCCATTCAATTTCCTTTTCCTTTTTCTCAATTTACCTTTTTGTTTATTTGATTATTTTTCAAGTTATTTACCATCATGCCATCAAATTTTATTCGAGTATTTTTCAAATTATTTACCATCATGCCATCAAATTTTATTTGAGTATTTTTCAAGTTATTTACACATATGCCATTACAATGCCTCAAGGAGATATGGAGTGGTTTGAACTGTCCATGTGGCTAGACTATTTCAAATCTATTTTCAATTAATTGTCGTAATTAACGTTAATCAGATCATGGGATCTCACATTTCTCCCCTACTCAAAAGATTTCGTCTCGAAATCTCAAGTATTCATATATACATAACATTGGCAAACATATAGTACTTCACCAGTTATAGTACATATCAAAACTAAAATCAGTAAATGGATCAGTATACATCGAATACAATGGAACAGATGGACTAATATCAAATAAATGCGGATATGAATCTCGCATTTTGCTTTCCAACTCCCACGTCGACTCTTCCACCCCATGTCGTGTCCATTGTACTCGAACCAACGGAATCGATTTATTTCGCAATATCTTCTCCTTTCGATGCATAATGCGAACAGGTTGTTCAACATAGGAAAGAGAAGGATCAAGTTCAACCTCATCAGGTGCAAGTACATGTGATGGATCTGTTCATATTTCCTCAACATAGAAACATGAAACTCATCATGAATGGCAGATGAGGATGGTGGCAATGCCAATCGATAAGCAAGATCACCAACTCGATCAAATATCTCATATGGACCAACATATCGAGGTGATAACTTACCTCGCATGCTGAATCGAACAGTGCCTCTAAAGGGAGATATTTTCAAAAACACTTTGTCACCTTTCTGGAAATTCCAATGGTCGTCTTCATTTATTCGCATAACTCGTTTGACGATCCTGAGCAGCTTTCATCCACTGTCGAATTAACTGAACCTTATCATTCATTGCCTGTATCATTTCAGGTCCAGTCAATTGTCTCTCACCAATCTCATCCCAGAATAACGGTGATCTACATCGTCTCCCATAGAGCTTCAAACGGTGCCATACCGATACTCGTCTGAAAGCTATTAGTTATAAGAAAATTCAACCAATGGTAAAGCATCTTGCCATCCCATTCTGAAGTCCATCACAACAGCATGCAACATATCCTCTAACGTTTGAATCAGTACGCTCGGTCTGGCCATTAGTTTGAGGATGATAAGCAGTACTCATAGCCAAACGCGTACACATCGCTTCTTGGAAACTACCCCAGAATTTAGAAGCAAATCTGGGATCACGATCAGATACAATTGAGACTGGAACACCATGCAGTCTCACAATATTCTCAATGTATAAACGGATCATTCTCTTATAAGGATAAGTCCGCTCATACGGAATAAAATGTGCAGATTTCGAAAGCCGATCAATAATGACCCAAATAGCATCACAGCCCTTGGGCGAACGAGGTAAATGAGTCACAAAATCCATAGCGATATGTTCTCAATTCCATTTCGGGATTTCGAGACTATGGAGTAATCCTCCAGGTTTCATTCTCTCGGCTTTCACTTGCTGGCACACAAGACATTTAGAAATAAACTTAGCAATGTCCTTCATACGTTTCCACCAGAATTGAGGTCTCAATGTCAAATACATCTTTCGACCTCCAGGGTGAATACTGTATTTGCTACAATGTGCTTTCCGAAGAAGGGCAGATTTCAAATCAGAATCATCAGGAACTACCAGCCGACCATTAAGTCGTAAAGAATCATCAGAAGAAATCTGAAATCCAGAATGATGTCCTGCAGATACAAGTTCTTTCGATTTTTGGACCTGAGCATCGCTTCGTTGAGTCTTTCGTATTTTCGATATCAAGTTAGGCTCAATCTGCAATACTGAGACAATGACAGAATTCCAATTCGAGTGAAAAGTCCAGCCAGAAGTGCATATGTCCTCGTCTACTTTGGCGACACAAACAAAAGCTAACACAGAATCATGCACCTTACGACTAAGGGCATCCGCAGTAACATTCACCGATCCAGGGTGATATTGAATCTCACAATCAAAATCTTTCAGGAAATCCATCGACCTGCGTTGCCTCATATTCAAATCAGATTGAGAAAAGAGATATTTCAGACTCTTATGGTCCGAATAAATAACAAACTTTTTTCCGTACAAATAATGGTGCCAAATCTTCAGAGCAAATACAATGGCGGCCAATTCGAGATCATGAACCGGATAACGAGTTTCGTGAGATTTCAATTGACGAGACGCATAAGCAATCACTTTGCCATGTTGCATCAGAACACAGCCCAAACCTTTACCAAACGCATCTGTACACACTACAAATCCTCCGGTACCTGAGAGAATAGTAAGTGTGAGAACCCGGGATTTTACAATCCGAAGCAAATCAAGTAAGTAATACGAACTTGAAGTTTAACTCAAACTAAGCTCGAAAATTTTCGTTCCAACTAGATAACTTAAATATTAACTTAGATTTTCATTAAAAGAAGTAACTTCAAAGCTCGAGAAGGAGCTCATCAGGAGGCCAAGCTACAAGTAACCACATCCATCGAAGTATTATCACGGGAGGAGTAAAACCCCAGCTCAAGGACTCAATCCCTCAGCTCGAGGAAGCTCAACCAAGTTTGTCCTAACAAGACAAAAAAAAAGGGAGCTATAAGTTGAGCCAAGAGTTTGGACAAATTAAATGTGCAAGAAATGACCTTCGCATTAACCCAAGAAGGAGTCACGGGAGGAGCTAAGAGCTAGGACATATTGATGATGCAGGAAATGACCCTTTAGAAAATCAAGATGACATTTAAGGAGTGCATGAGATTTTGAGCCACATTCATGAATAATCTAGAACTTGAAGAATGCATGGGATTTTGGAAAATTATGCATGAAACTTTGGACCAACATTATGATTGCATTCAAGCCTTTCTAAGACTCAAGAATTCGGCCAAAGGGGGAGACAAAAAAGGCTAGACTCATCTATAAATTGGACATGCAATGCTAGGAAATGCACTTCACAATTTATCCCTCAACCTCTCAAAATTTCGGCTCTCCCCTCTTCGCAAAAGCCTTCGGCCGATTCAATCAAGGAGGAAGCCTTGTTCATGCGGTTCAAG
This sequence comes from Primulina eburnea, assembly GCF_022965805.1. Lineage (NCBI taxonomy): Eukaryota > Viridiplantae > Streptophyta > Magnoliopsida > Lamiales > Gesneriaceae > Primulina > Primulina eburnea. The sequence goes on along the minus strand of NC_133109.1, from coordinate 23,720,493 downwards.
TGTTAAAGTTTCTACACCAATGTGCTGCTGAAGTAAAGATAGTAATCGAAAAGAATACGTCGAAGTGCTGCAGAATTTTCGAGAGGCAAGGTGCCAAAGTTTACAAATTCGGTTCTACCTTCAATATACAGTAAGTGTGCTTTTGTTATGTACTTCGTTTGTATTTTTAAACCTTGATATAAATAAAATGACATACATGTATGTGTGTCTTGAATTTCGAAAATGTCAGTCTATATGGTTTGAAATTTCGATCTATTATATGTTTCTTCCATGCTTCGAATTTCTTTGATTCCGCTATGTCTGTTGAAAACTCTGAAATCTGAAACTTCTGATAAGTTCTGTCTGATAAGTTCTGTCTGTTAATTCTGAAATCTTTGTTACACTGTTACGATTCAATTTGAAATGAAACGAGAATTGTGATTCTGTCTGGCCCCCAATGGTGGGTATAAAACCATTTCTGTTTGGCCCCCAATGGTGGGTATAAAACCATTTCTGGCCTCACCCCTTAGAGGAGTAATATATTGGGGAAAATTTGACCATGGAAATGAGATGAGTAACAGTGTTCTGTTTGATCTTATATGATCTGTTTCTGAACTGTTCTGAGAAATCTTTTTCGTTCTGAAATATCTGTCTCATGTTCGTTTCTGTTATGATAAGTTAAGTAGTAAAATTTGAAAGATTGTTACAGAATTGTTTTAAAGACTTATGTTCTATATGTATCTTTGTAAATCGATCGACCCCCCACTTGCTGAGTGTTTCCCAAAACACTCGCCCCTTACAAATTTCAGATAAGAATGAGGAGCAGATTGATGAGGAGGAGCAGGAAGCTTTTTGGGGATGGTGAATCAATGATCGATAGCAAGCTCAAGATACTTGATAGTATGTTTACCCCCACAATGGCTACAGTAGGGAGCAATCACAGGACTCCCTCTCTGGGATCCACTGGAACTCGAAGAAGACGAAGAAACAGAACCAGTCTTCTTAAACTTCTTAACTCTCTGCCTCAAAGTAGGCTGTTGAGCTGACACTGGAGGTGGGGGAGTATACTGTGGACCTCCCCGCCTAAGTCCAGCCTCGGCTGCCTTGGCTCGTTCAACTGTCTCTGCGTAGCTGGTAGGCAATCCAGAAACAACATAAGTATATATAGCAGGATGCAACCCATTCACAAACCTGTTATATTTTTTTTATCATTCCCAGCTACGTGAGGTGCATATTTCAACAACGTAGAAAACTTTGAAGCATACTCTGAAACAGTCATCGTTCCCTGCTGCAGATTATTGAATTCATTCTCCTGAGCAGTATAATAAGATGGAGGGGAATACTGCTCCAAAAACTGGGCCTTGAAGACATCCTATGTGACTTCAATCCCGGCCTCTTTCAATCCAATCTCAACGGCTTCCCACCAAGATTTAGCTCGGTCTTTCAATTGATATAATGCAAGTTTCAGTCTCCGAGCCTTAGAATACTCCACAATATTAAACAAGTGCTCGATATCCTTTAACCAGGCTTCAGCTCGTTCAGCACTCAGTGCCAAAGAACCTCGGTGGTTTCAGATCCTGAAATCGAGCCATCACTACATCCATGGACAATCGTTCAAATTGCTTAACTATCCTCTCAGTACTGCTACTCGCAGTTTCATTTGTGTGATCCATCTACAAATCAATGATGAATATCACAAATCAATATCAATTTCACAATACCATCATCTCATATCATCAATCTCATCAGATACTTACTCAAATCAAAACAAGTAGGAGCCAGTAATACAAATAAATCAAACACATACACAAAATTCATTTGTGCCTATTCAAGTGTACACAAGACTCAATCGAGCATTCTCAGCTATGCTCTGATACCATACAGTGTGGGGCCCTTAACTCCTAATCGTTATTACAATACAATCTGATTAGGGTTAATTAATTACAACGGAAAATGAGTTTAGATTTTCTTTATAATGAGCCCAAATCATTTTATTTGAATACTAAAAAAAGTATTTCATCTCATATCATAAACATGCCCACACATAATCAAATCCAATCATATACAAACAACTCATATCCTCGGGACATGCCCTGGTATATAGATACATATACATATATACTGGGAAACAAAACATAAAACCTCATCCCAAACTGTGACTTCTTCCAGAAGTACCCTCTCCGGCCTACTAATAACCTGGAGTACCTGCCGTTCTCCACACACAAAGACAACAACAGTCCCCCCTTGGGGGTGAGCAAAGCTCCGTATGAAACAACCATCATATATACCACAAGTATCTAAACAATGATATATGGTATGCAATGCATGTATGTCGTGGAGGTATCAGGTAATATGCCCATCCACTGAGCACATGTCAGAATCAAACGAATCGCTATCAAATCAATGCTCGAGTTGGCACACCGGCCTCAATAAGGGATACTCGTATGATAGCGTCGACGAAGCGCCATCAAATCCCAAATCTCAAATCAATCGTCGGGGCCACAAATGTCTATTTTTAAGGGTCATATAATACCAAACATAGCATTGTGTTCACAAACCCCAGAATCCAATCAAATCATATCAGTGTATCCAAGGATCATAGCTCAACGTGCATGTCATGTATCGATGTATGCATCAAACGATGTGTGTTAACAAAACATTTATTTTATACATCGATATTCAAATCTCAATGTCATGTATGCCACATAAACTCAACAAATAAGGCATATAGATATGTATTCTCATTCCAATCAATCAAATCAATCCAACATATATCGTATAATACAGATATATGTCGTATGTTATCCGGTCGCAACATACCTCAATTCTTCGTTTCCAGTTGATTAGCCTGAAGATATCGGTATAATACTTTATCTACATCAATAACATACTCCAAAATCATTAATATGAGTTTCAAATATCGTTTGAAACTCCAAAAATTCATTTCAAATCCAAGTCATATCATAATTCAATTCCTACTTCGAATATGAGTTTATTGTCGGTTATTCTACACATATATAGATCTCGACTTCAAATACATGTTATTCCAGCACCTCAATAATTAAATGTGCTGAAACTAAAAAAACCTTACCTCAAAAGAACGCTCTAGACACGAAGATTCCGAATATATAATTTGTTTCAAGTTTGGACAACGTTTCGATATAGTTTTTAGGAATAGAACTCGCATTCTCTTTTCTCTTTTTCCTTTCCTCTCGGTCACTTCATGTTTTCTCTCTGTTATTTCCTATTCTTATTAATCATGATTTCAATATGCTAATCTCCCATTCCACGTCACATGAAGCATTTTCATTCATATGTAAAAGTTGATGACACGTATACTTGAGTGACTACTACATGCATCCATTCAATTTCCTTTTCCTTTTTCCCATTTTACCTTTTTGTTTATTTGATTATTTTTCAAGTTATTTACCATCATGCCATCAAATTTTATTCGAGGATTTTTCAAATTATTTACCATCATGCCATCAAATTTTATTTGAGTATTTTTCAAGTTATTTACACATATGCCATTACAATGCCTCAAGGAGATATGGAGTGGTTTGAACTGTCCATGTGGCTAGACTATTTCAAATCTATTTTCAATTAATTGTCGTAATTAACATTAATCAGATCATGGGGTCTCACAGATTTTGGATAGACAAGATAGGAGACTCCGGAACAAGGTGATCCACATGGTCAAATTCAAGTGGCTGAATCATTCCATTGTGGAGGCTACTTGGGAGACGGAGACCGAGATAAGGAGTCGCTACCCAGAGTTATTCGGTACGTTTTAATTTCAAGGACGAAATTCAATTTAGGGGGGGAGAATTGTAAGGTCTAAGAAATTCAAACTACATAACCTTACTACATGCAATTTAGGATTTTATTTAAAATATGTGTCTATTGTTTTTTTTTCATTTTATTGCATGATTATGGCATGGACTATTGGTTATATCAGAGTTGCATGCATTAGGGTGTTTAGATGCATTTCGCGTTAGAACGAGTAACGGACACCAGGGATAATCAGGAAAATATTTTTATTGAAAAATTATTTTTAATTATTTAATATAAGGGGTATTTGAGGGAGAATTTTGAAAATGGACCTTGGTTGGGTATTTTTACTCGTCGGGCCGTATTTTAAACCGGTAAGCAAATTTTATCGATTCGGAGGACTTTTTGAGAGTTCGGACAATATTTTAAAAAACGTGCCAAAACGAAATATTTTTTGTGAGTGCTATTGGGCTCGATGAGTTTGTTTTAATGCTTAATGGGCTCAAAACTCTTTTAATATTTTTAAAATTTAATTAAGGGCCCATTAGTGTTTTATATTTTATTTAAACACTACCCTAAGCAAACCCTAACCCTACTCTAACCTAGCAGCCATCCCCTACCCTCTCAATAGCAGCCTTCCCTCTTGTTTTCAGTAGTAAACCATCAACCATTCTTGAATCCTCCTTAGGTTTTCAAGAAAACTTCATCTCCGCCTCTCCATGCAAGCCCTATGCGTGTATCATCAAGTTTTTGAGCACAAAAACGCTAAGACACACCTTGTATCATCCTTTTTCTCATCATCCATGCTATGTATGCTGATATATGTGTATTTTCATAAAGAAACTTTTGATCTAGCATGTATCAACGTTTTTTTGGCATGGTTTGGTAAGAAAGAATTGCATAATTTGATCATGACTCACGTTTTTGTTACTTTGGTGCTAGGGCCTGCCGAGTGTGAGTCCTAGGGGGCTGTTTACGTCAATAAATTATGCGTCAATAAGTTGGAATCTCAAGTGGTTCACGTTTTGTTGTAGGCCGTAGAGTGTTCTTGTTTGCGTGAGTCGAGGGTGGCTAGATCGGAGGATATGAGCGAACCGGCGGTGCAAGGGTCATTCCTAGCCTTGGACCAGACCCTGGTGGGTCTGAGTCATGATCTAAGATGGCTCGAACGCTACTGGACTTGACCATGAATCCGATCGAGCGAGTGATCCAAGTTTAGTCTCGGTTGGGCTTGTTTGGGGCTAGGGTTCTTTCTTAGATTGGTTCAGGAGGGGTCCAGTGGTGAGCTAGGTGTGGTGGATCGAGGCCAGTTCGAGTTGTTTAAGAGTTGGGTAGAATTTAGCTCGGATATGTGTGGATGCTTTTATGTCGTAGGGTCAGCGCCGCAGCGCTGCCTTTTAGGCACCACATTGCCTATTCTTCGAATTTAGTAGTGTTGCAGCGCTGATGCCGGACACCTAGGCGCTAACTAAACGCCGTAGCGCCACAGTGTCAGCGCCTAGGTTCTAGTCCAGGGTTTGAGGAGCTTTTAGTTTAAGTGTTATTGTCTCGTTTGGGTATTCATACGTCGTTATGACCGAGCTTTGTGAGGGTTAGATTAGGTGGTGTGAAGCTTGATTAGGAATATTTGTATTATGGTTTAAGCGTGGTCGTCTTCAGATCGAGTTAGCAGTCCTGGTAGCATCCTAAACACGTTTTGACATGTTTTAAATGTTTATGTTATCATGAATATGAATTTTTATGTAAATATGAAAAATACGTTGCATGTTTGATTTTAAGAAAAATTTACGTATATGTATGATTTTATTAAGGGATGAACATGATGACATGTTTTGAAGGATGGAAGTTGGTTGTGACTAATACGATGACACGGTGACATGTAAGGCCAGGGCTCAGTGGACGGGTAATGTTGTCGCTGATGTCTCTGCCGTCGGGCACCATGGTTACACGTAGATGCATCCATCGACTGACACGATGATACGAAAGTCACAACTAATGAATGGAATTCAAATTAAGAAAAACGAACACGTATATTGTAGTGACCCGTTCCAGAATCACCTACTAATCAAGAACTAAGCATGCGATTAACTTAATTAAGAACAATCAGAAATAAAGGCGGAAAACTGTCATCAAAAGATAGTTAAACAACCCAATCGAAAATCCAGGACAACTAAAATTGAAATATACGGTACAACCATATCGAATCAAAAAGATACCAAAGAACTAAACCAATCAGCTACTCAACGTCCTCCTCCTCCTCCTCCTGAGCTGTCCAACCTGAGGCCTGCCCCGCAGGAATGGGGTGTCCAAGATAAACAAAACCGAGGACGTGAGCGATAAGAACGCCCAGTACAAAAGCATGAGTATACAAACCTATATGAAATGCACATGCTATGATATGATACCAGGGTAGGTCAAGAAACAGGAGTAACAAAGGATCTCAATATGCTCAGTCTAGAGGCGCCAAGTGGATAGTGCCGCGCGGTACTCCTCTGGGTCACTGCATCCACTACAAGAACAGACGTGGACCAAAAATGTCCCGGATCACCGAAGCCCTCCCGACCCGTCGGCCACTGTGTACTCTCGGTGTCCATGCGTCCACAAGACAAGACAGGGCTGAGCGGCCCCACAAGATATAGCTTATCTCGAAAGAGATACAGCTCAACAATAAAGGCTATCTCGAAGGAGATACGGCTCAACATGAAATGCAACATGCATCATAAAGCGTGACATAATAGCATGCATCATATGACATATAACAATGCACCACATAATCATGCAACACATATAAGAATGTATACTCGACCAGGATATCTCGGATAGTACTTTCGTACCTCTATCACTGCAATCCTAATCCACTGGAAAACCAGACAAACAGGTCTATTCCAAGCCTATTCATCAAGTGAAAACCATCACTAAAACTTATCTACCAGACTTAACTAGATAATCCTGAAATAATAATGATACAATTCCAAACCTTCGTCCGTCGCTAGCCCGCTGATGCCGCTAGCTCCCAACTAGAGCACAGCTCCGCTACAAAGCCAGTAGCTCCCTGCTAGTGCCTGAACCTCGGGAAAGACTAGAAACCTCTCAGAAACGACTAAAACGCTCTGGAACGCTCTGAAATGGCGAGTAAGAAATGAAGCCTCGCGCCTCTATTTATAGCCAATGTTCGGACGATCCGATCCACTTCGGAAGCTCCGATCCGGTACACTTCGGACGATCCGAACCCACTTCGGACGATCCGAACCTTGCATGCGTTCTACGTGTCCAGCCACCTGTCTCGGACGATCCGAACCCTTGCTCGGACGATCCGAATTCTGCATGTCTGCCACGGGTCCAGCCACCTGGCTCGGACGATCCGACATCTGGCTCGGACGATCCGAACCATGATCGGACGATCCGAACCCGGTTCGGTCCTTCCGATCCCACCGAAAATAATTAATCCAATAATTAACTCAAATTAGGAATCGGGATACTACATTCTCCCCCCCTTAAAAAGATTTCGTCCTCGAAATCAGGTTTATAGGATGAACAAAAAGGAGTAACAACATTGTTATTATATCTCAATTGTTGTTGAACACAACTGATCTTTGGATTACAGCGGAAAACACACACACACATCCATAGTACAACTACAGTACAACTCAAAAGAGCTCTGGATGCTCCGAACGCATACGACTCTCTAGCTCCCAAGTGGCTTCTTCAGTGCCTCTGCGCTGCCACTGAACTAAGACAAGAGGAATGATCTTATTCCGCAATACCTTGTCTTTGCGATCGAGAATCCGCACTGGTCGTTCCACGTAAGACAAATCCGAATCTAGTTGAACTTCAGAGGGATGCAAGATGTGAGACTCATCTGCTACGTATCGTCTCAACAAAGATACGTGGAACACATCATGAATACTTGATAGGTACGGCGGCAATGCAAGTCTGTAAGCCAAATCTCCCACGCTTTCCAATATTTCAAATGGACCAATAAATCTCGGAGACAGCTTACCCTTGAGACCAAATCTCAAAATCCTACGAAAAGGCGAAACTCGGAGAAACACTTTCTCACCTGGCTGAAAATAAAGAGGTCGCCGCTTGGTGTTCGCATAACTAGCCTGTCGATCCTGAGCGATCTTAATCCGTTTCTTGATTACTGCAACCTTATCAATAGCCTGCTGGACTAACTCCGGTCCCTCAACATGTCGTTCCCCAACTTCGTCCCAGAATAATGGAGTACGACAACGTCGCCCATACAACGCCTCAAATGGTGCCATACCAATACTACGATGATAGCTGTTGTTGTACGCGAACTCAATCAAAGGCAAATGATCCTGCCAAGCGGGTCCGAAATCCATAACACAAGCTCGCATCATATCCTCAAGTGTACGGATAGTCCTCTCTGTCTGACCGTCGGTCTCTGGATGATAAGCCGTACTCAAACTTAGTGAAGTGCCCAATGCTGACTGGAAACTACCCCAAAATCGTGAGGTAAAACGAGGATCTCTGTCACTAACAATACTGACTGGCACTCCATGCAAACGTAAAATCTCTTGAATATACAATCGAGCCATACGATCGAAAGTGAAATCACGGTTATATGGCAGAAAATGAGCAGACTTGGTGAGTCGATCCACCACTACCCAAATAGCATCACTGTTCCTTGACGATAATGGCAAGTGAGTAATGAAGTCCATCGTGATATGCTCCCACTTCCATTCAGGAATAGGTAAGTTCAGCAATAATCCTCCCGGTCGACGGTGCTCTGCCTTAACCTGCTGACAAACAAGACACTTGGAAACAAACTGATAAACGCTGCGCTTCATCCCTTTCCACCAAAATTGTGTCCTCAAATCTTTATACATCTTATTGCTTCCCGGATGAACACTCAACTTGCTTCGATGGGCCTGAGATAAGATCTCTTCCCTCAAAGTATCATCCTCTGGTACTACAACCCGATTAGACAAACACAGAAGACCATTAGACTGATAATGGAAGTTACTATCTCCACCAGCCAACCGAGCTAATCTCTGAGTCTTGAGATCAGACATCTGAGCATCTCGAATCCGAGCGAACAAAACTGGCTCAGATAAAATGGTAGCAACACGAATGCTCTCCATACCTTTCCGATGTTTGAAATTAAACCCCAACGAGCAACAATCCTGGACAGTACTAGACATAGCACTGGTCTGAAGTGCAGAGGCTCTCACCTTGCGACTAAGAGCATCGGCTGTGAGATTCGCAGAACCTGGATGGTACTTGATCTCGCAGTCATAATCTTTAAGTAGATCCATCCAACGACGTTGTCTCATGTTCAACTCAGCCTGAGTGAACAGATACTTCAGACTCTTATGATCAGTAAAAATTTCAAACTTAACCCCATACAAATAATGACGCCAGATCTTTAGCGCAAACACAATAGCAGCTAATTCTAGATCATGAATAGGGTACTTCTCCTCGTGAGGTTTTAACTGCCTGGATGCGTAAGCGATCACATGATCATTCTGCGTCAACACACACCCTAAGCCTTGAAAAGAGGCATCGGTGTAAACACTGAAACCATCAGATCCTGACGGTAACGTCAAAACAGGTGCAGAAGTCAGAAGTCGACGAAGCTTTCTGAAACTATCTTCGCACTCAGATGACCACTCAAATGGAACATCCTTCCGAGTAAGTTGCGTCAATGGTCTAGCTATCTGAGAGAAATTCACGATGAAGCGACGATAATACCCTGCCAGACCTAGAAAACTACGGATCTCGGCCACCGTCGTCGGACGTGACCAATTTAGCACTGCTTCAATCTTGCTAGGATCCACAGAAACTCCTTCCTTGGAAATCACATGACCAAGGAATACTACCCGATCAATCCAAAACTCGCACTTACTCAGCTTAGCATACAATTGCTTCTCGCGAAGAATCTGCAACACAATCCTCAAGTGCTGGGCATGCTCCTCCACACTGTGAGAATAAATCAAGATATCGTCGATGAACACCACAACAAACTGATCTAGAAAATCCCGAAAGACTCGGTTCATCAGATCCATGAACACTGCCTTGCGCATTTGTCAATCCGAATGGCATAACTAGAAACTCGTAATGCCCATATCGAGTACGAAATGCAGTCTTGGAAATATCATCATCTCTGACTCTCATCTGATGATAACCCGATCGCAAGTCAATCTTGGAGTAAACAGAGGTACCCTGAAGCTGATCGAACAAGTCATCTATACGAGGTAATGGATACTTGTTTTTGATCGTCACACGATTCAGCTGGCGATAATCAATACACAATCGCATCGATCCATCCTTTTTCTTGACAAACAAGACTGGAGCTCCCCAAGGTGAAACACTCGGGCGAATATAACCTTTATCAAGAAGATCCTGCAATTGCTGCTTCAATTCTCTCATCTCTGACGGAGCAAGACGATAGGGGGCACGAGAAATCGGTGCAGTCCCTGGCATTAACTCAATGCCAAATTCCACCTCTCTAACCGGAGGAAAACCAGGAATCTCATCTGGGAAAACATCAGGAAACTCACAAACCACTGGAATATCATCTATACCAACACTACATGTGGATGAATCAATCGCATAGATGAGGTAGCCTTCCCCGCCCGCCTCTAAAGCACGACAGGCCTTCAGAGCAGATACCACTGGCATCGGAGGTCGCGCTCCCTCACCATAGAAAAACCAACTAGAGCTCTCAGTCGTACGAAACTGAACAAGCTTCTGGTAACAATCCACGGTAGCTCGGTAGGTAGTCAATAGGTCTATACCTAGAATACAATCAAAAATCTTCCATCTCCAGGATCATAAGATTCGCAATCAATTCGTTACCCTCAAAATCTAAGGGACAACCCATCACTAGACGCTTAGCTAACACCGAATGACCCATCGGGGTAGAAACGGAAAGAATGACGTCTAGAGAAACATACGGTAACTTATGACGCTTAACAAATCGTGCAGAGATGAATGAATGTGATGCTCCGGTATCAATAAGAACAAAAGCAGGAATACCGCATAAACGAAAAGTACCTGCTATGACTCTCTCTGTCTCATCTGCAGCCTGATCCTGGTTCAGCGTAAAAACCTGACCTTGGGCACGAGGTCGAAGATTTGAACCGCCCACTGCCTGACCTTGTGTCCTCTGCTGAACAGTCGTCTGAGATCCAGAACCAGATCTTGCTCCACCTCGCAACTGAGGACAATTCTTCCTAAGATGACCCATCTCTCCGCACTGAAAACAAGCTCCCGCGGCTGATCGGCACTGCTCCGATGGATGGTTCTTCCCGCAATGCACACAAGAAACCTTCTGCTTCCCAAAGCGAAAAACACCGCTAGATCGAGATCCAGATCCAGAAGAAGAAGAACCAGATTTCTTAAAAGACTGAGATCGAGGGCTCAAAGTACTCGGAGGTCTAGAAGAAAGAATAGCCCTACCACGCTGGAGACTGATCTCTGCCTGGCGACACCGGTTCACTAACCCATCATAAGAAGTAGGATTATCACAGACAGTGACTCGATCAAAAATCTCCTGGTTAAGACCCTGAAGGAAATGGTCATACTTGGCCTCAGAACTGCCACTGATATGAGGAGCAAAGGGTAACAACTCGAAGAACTTCTGCTGATATGCATCAACAGACATACTACCCTGCTTAAGATTCAGGAGTTCAATCGTCTTTGCCTGACGAAGGGCTGGAGGAAAATATAGCTGCATGAAAGCTGCACGGAAATCGGCCCAAGTCACCCTACCCTGCGACTGGACTATCGGCGCAGAAGTCGATCGCCACCACTTGCGCGCACGGCCCTCGAGAAGAAAACTAAGGGTCTCCATCTGCTGCTCCTCGGTGCACTGGAATGCACGGAAACAACTCTCCATGCGTTCTAACCAATCCTCAGCATCATCGGGAGTCTCACCGCCGACTAAAGGCTTAGGCCCCATCTGAATGAAACGGTGCAAATCAAAACGCCTAGGACCATCCCGATGATGACGATGTTCACGATGACGCCTACGATCGTCCTGGTCACCCCAACGACCTACACTTCCCTGACTACTCTCGTCACCAAAGTGGTCAGCCATCGCTACAAAATAGAATGGGGAAAATGGTAAAATGGTCAACGAAAATCCCAAAACAGAAATCTATATCCCAAAATCGTAAGCATGCTCTGATACCATAAATGTAGTGACCCGTTCCAGAATCACCTACTAATCAAGAACTAAGCATGCGATTAACTTAATTAAGAACAATCAGAAATAAAGGCGGAAAACTGTCATCAAAAGATAGTTAAACAACCCAATCGAAAATCCAGGACAACTAAAATTGAAATATACGGTACAACCATATCGAATCAAAAAGATACCAAAGAACTAAACCAATCAGCTACTCAACGTCCTCCTCCTCCTCCTCCTGAGCTGTCCAACCTGAGGCCTGCCCCGCAGGAATGGGGTGTCCAAGATAAACAAAACCGAGGACGTGAGCGATAAGAACGCCCAGTACAAAAGCATGAGTATACAAACCTATATGAAATGCACATGCTATGATATGATACCAGGGTAGGTCAAGAAACAGGAGTAACAAAGGATCTCAATATGCTCAGTCTAGAGGCGCCAAGTGGATAGTGCCGCGCGGTACTCCTCTGGGTCACTGCATCCACTACAAGAACAGACGTGGACCAAAAATGTCCCGGATCACCGAAGCCCTCCCGACCCGTCGGCCACTGTGTACTCTCGGTGTCCATGCGTCCACAAGACAAGACAGGGCTGAGCGGCCCCACAAGATATAGCTTATCTCGAAAGAGATACAGCTCAACAATAAAGGCTATCTCGAAGGAGATACGGCTCAACATGAAATGCAACATGCATCATAAAGCGTGACATAATAGCATGCATCATATGACATATAACAATGCACCACATAATCATGCAACACATATAAGAATGTATACTCGACCAGGATATCTCGGATAGTACTTTCGTACCTCTATCACTGCAATCCTAATCCACTGGAAAACCAGACAAACAGGTCTATTCCAAGCCTATTCATCAAGTGAAAACCATCACTAAAACTTATCTACCAGACTTAACTAGATAATCCTGAAATAATAATGATACAATTCCAAACCTTCGTCCGTCGCTAGCCCGCTGATGCCGCTAGCTCCCAACTAGAGCACAGCTCCGCTACAAAGCCAGTAGCTCCCTGCTAGTGCCTGAACCTCGGGAAAGACTAGAAACCTCTCAGAAACGACTAAAACGCTCTGGAACGCTCTGAAATGGCGAGTAAGAAATGAAGCCTCGCGCCTCTATTTATAGCCAATGTTCGGACGATCCGATCCACTTCGGAAGCTCCGATCCGGTACACTTCGGACGATCCGAACCCACTTCGGACGATCCGAACCTTGCATGCGTTCTACGTGTCCAGCCACCTGTCTCGGACGATCCGAACCCTTGCTCGGACGATCCGAATTCTGCATGTCTGCCACGGGTCCAGCCACCTGGCTCGGACGATCCGACATCTGGCTCGGACGATCCGAACCATGATCGGACGATCCGAACCCGGTTCGGTCCTTCCGATCCCACCGAAAATAATTAATCCAATAATTAACTCAAATTAGGAATCGGGATACTACATATATGCTGTTATGATGTGATATGATGAAAAATATTTATGCTTCGACAGGTTATGATTATGCATTCGACTTTTACGATCATGAAATATATTTTCATTACAGTACTTTTCATTGTTGCTTGTTATGCATGTGTACTCGCTATAACGATTCAAGTGTGTTGAATCTTTAGACTCACTAGGTGAGGAGACTGGAGACGCCGAAGACTGAGTAGGCGGGGCTGGATGTGCGCACACTAACCCGAGGACCTTATTTCTTCAGCACATCATGTTTTTGAGATAGGAATGATTTGGATATTTTTACGCTATCTTTTTATATGTTGATGGTTGGCACGAACTCTGCACATATTTCATATTTTATTTATTTTTAAAACTTAAGCTTGGGGATGACGATTTGTTATGGTTTTTTAACTGCAGTATTTTTCTTGCTAGTTGATTACTGATACGCTTTATGTTGGAAACTAAATTCTGGAGTTTGACAAAACACAAATCAAACGATCAAATCAACTAAATACATGAAAGCAAATTCGCAGCTGGACAGTCAACTGAAATCAATCAGTTGAGAACAGATCAGTTAAAACATTCAGCCGAAAACATTAAAGCTTCTCAACTGAAGATACCTCGGGAAAGATCATTCAACAGACAAAAAGACATATCAGACAGCAACTGAATATGGAAAGCCGCACTGCATAGAACAACGTATTTCGGCTATTGAGATTAATACGCCGTCGTACAATAAATGATGAAGCGGCAATCGAGAACATTGTCCAAGAAATGATAAGGTGGCAATCAATGGATACGAGAATTCAAAATTACCGTTGAAAGATAAGTCTATAAATATGACTAAAGAGCAGTTGACAAGTGACGCGATTGACCAATCTCAAACTTGCCATTACTCCGTCAAAATCTCAGCTCACACTTATCAGATCTACTCGTAGCAATCAAGGCTACACATTGAGCAAACTAGCACTCTGAAATATTCACAATTCGATAAGTGCTAAGTTCAGTTACTTACAGAGATCATTGTATTATACTAAGAGTTTCAGTTCAGGCAATAGATAAGTCCTAACTGAAGTGGGTCTGTACAAGCGTTGTACTCGATCAAAGTCTTTTAGTGAATATCCTATCCTTGTGATAGAAGGGGTGACGTAGGAGTTATTCAATTCTCCGAACATCCAGAAACATATTGTGTTATCTTTACTTCAGCTCTTTATTTCTAGTTAGATATTCTATCTTTCAATCAGTTTATTTTCCGCAACTGCTTATTCAGTTTAACTGATTGATATTGACCGACGGGATACTTAGTTCAGTTTGTAACAAAACTGAACTACCTTTTTCGAAAAACATTTAAAATTCCTAGAAGTGTTTATTCAACCCCCCCCCCCCCTTCTAAACACTCCTTAGTCAATAACCGATCCTAACAAGTGGTATTCAA